>NW_020837986.1:15592890-15788554 GCF_003676395.1 Aethalodelphis obliquidens | reverse complement strand
AAAAAAAAAAAAAAAAAAAAAAAAAGGCAGCAGGCTGGATTTGGACCCTGGGCCATAGTTTGCTGACCTCTGTTCTAATCCATGGGCATGGTATATTTTTCCATTTATTTAGAGCTTCTTAATTCCTTTCAGCAATGTTTTGTACTTTTTGGTGTAGGCAGTCACACATTTTGTTGTTGTTGTTGTTAAATCTATATTCCTTGGAATTTTTTGTACTTTATGTCATTTTATTGAAAATGGAATTAAATTATTTTCTAATTATTTGCTGCTAGTGTATAAAAATACAATAGATTTTTTATTATTAACCTTGTATCCTGCATTAGTAAGTTTTTCATAGAAAGACACAATTAGTACATGGCAGAGCCAGGATGGAAAATGAGGTCTCCCGGACACCAAAGTACCTGGGAGATTTTTTTTTAATTGAAGTGTAGTTGATTTACAATGTTGTGTTAATTACTACTGTACAGCAAAGTGATTCAGTTATATATATATACATTCTTTAAAAAAATATTCTTTTTCCATTATGGTTTATCATAGGATATTGAATATAGCTCTCTGTGCTATATGGTAGGACCTTGTTGTTTATCCATTCTATATATAAAAGCGTCCATCTGCTAACCCCAACCTCCCACTCCCATTCCTCCTCCACCTCCCTCCCCCTTGGCAACCACAAGTCTGTTCTCTATGTCCATGAGTCTCTTTCTGTTTCCTAGATAGGTTCATTTGTGTCATTTTTTAGATTCCACATGTAAGTGATATCATATGGTGTTTGTCTTTCTCTTTCTGACTTACTTCATTTAATATGATAATCTCTAGTTGCATTCATGTTGCTGCAAATGGCATTATTTTGTTCTTTTATATGGCTGAGTAGTATTCCATTGTACCACATCTTCTTTATCCATTCATCTATCAATGGAGATTTAGGTTGTTTCCATGTCTTGGCTACTGTGAATAGTGCTGCTATGAACATAGGGGTGCATGTATCTTTTTTGAATTACAGTTTTGTCTGGATACATGCACAGGAGTGGGATTGCTGGCTCATATGGTAATTCTATTTTTAGTTTTCTGAGGAACGTCCATACTGTTTTCATAGTGGCTGCACCAACTTACATTCCCAGTAACAGTGTAGGAAGGTTCCCTTTTCTCCCTTTTCTCCACCTCGTGTGAGGTGGTACTTCATTGTAGTTTTGATTTGCATTTCTCTAATAATTAGTGATGTTGAGCAGCTTTTCATGTGCCTATTGGCCATCTGTATGTCTTCTTTGGAGAAATGTCTATTTAGGTTTTCTGCCCATTTCTGGATAGGGTTGTTTGTTTTTTTGCTGTTGAGTTGTATGCACTGTTTGTATATTTTGGAAATTCAGCCCTTGTCGGTTGCATCATTTGCAAATATTTTCTCCCATTCTGTAGGTTGTCTTTTTGTTTTGTTTATGGTTTTCATTGCTGTGCAAAAGCTTGTAAGTTTGATTAGGTGCCATTTGTTTATTTTTGTTTTTATTTCTATTGCCTTGGGAGAAGGAAGGAGATTTTTCAATCAATTAACAGTTATTGTGTTCGGGTTCAGTTTCAACTAACTCATCAGGTAGTTAGTATACATTAACGTACACAGTTCTCACGACGTGTCCTGTTATATAAGTGGTTTTTAACAGACTCAGAGGGAAAGCCTTCTCCTTCCCATATGTTCAAAGTGCTTCACAGGCATTGACCTTCTTTATCTCTCTCTAGTGGTCCCGAAGGAAGGGTCAAAGCCCTTGTTGACCCCTACCCTGCCCTTGGATGCTCCACCACAGGCTTCACATTGCTGAGAAGAAGGAGAAGGAGAACTGAGCCCGCTCCCTGCTCTACCCACTGCCAAGCTGACTCTGGGGCTCATGAAACCCATGTAGTGAGTTGCTGAACCCAAGCCCTGTCCCTGGTGGGTGTACCTGTCTTCTGTAGGCAACGATTGGTATCAGTGGGCAGCAGCCCACTTCTCCTCCCAGAAGGGCCAGGGAGAAGAGAGAGAAGTAGGCAAGACAACCAAGCACCGTTGCGGTGTAGATCTGACCTCTGCAAGGTCCTGGGGTAAAAAAGTCTGACTGATCAGACAGGAGAAGCACTGGACTATCAAGAACTTTATTTATCTTTTTTTTTGAGGACTATCAAGAACTTTGAATGGTTTTTAAGAAAACATACAGATGGCCACCAGGCACATGAAAAGATGCTCAACATGCTAATTATCAGAGAAATGCAAATCAGAACTACAATGAGGTATCACCTCACACCTATCAGAATGGCCATCATTAAAAGGTCTACAAATAATAAATGCTGGAGAGGGTGTGGAGAAAAGGGAACCCTCCTATGCTGTTGGTGGGAACTGCAGCCACTGTGGAGAATAGTAAAACTAAACATAGAGTTACCACATGATCCAGCAATCCCACTCCTGGGCATATATCTGGAAAAGACAAAAATTCTAATTTGAAAAGATATATGCACCCCCAATGTTCATTGCAGCACTATTTATAAGCACCAAGACATGGAAGCAGTCTAAGAGTACATTGACAGATGAATGGATAAAGAAGATGTGGCGTACACACACGCACACACACACACAATGTAATATTACCCAGCCATATAAAAGAATGAAATAATGGATGGACCTAGAGATCATCATGCTAAGTGAGGTAAGGCAGAAACAGAAAGACAAATACCATATGATATCACTTATATGTGGTATCTAAAATATGACACAAATGAACTTATTTACAAAACAGAAACAGACTCGTAGACATAGAAAACAAACTTATGGTTACTAAAGGAGAAAGGGGGGGGTAAATTAGGAGTTTGGGATTAGCAGATGCAAACTACTATATACAAAATAGACAAACAACAAGGTCCTACTGTATAGCACAGGGAACTATATTCAATAACTTGTAGTAACCTAGGAAAAGAATATGAAAATGAATATATATGTATAATGGAATCACTTTGCTATACAACAGAAATTAACACAACATTGTAAATCAAATATACTTCAATTAAAAAAAAAGAACTCTATTTGTAGTGAGGTGGATGGACCTAGAGTCTGTCATACAGAGTGAAGTAAGTCACAAAGAGAAAAACAAATGCTGTACGCTAACACATATACATGGAATATAAAAAAAAAAAAAGGTTCTAATGAACCTAGGGGCAGGACAGGAATAAAGACGCAGACGTAGAGAATGGACTTGAGGACAAGGGGAGGGGAAAGGATAAGCTGGGACGAAGTGAGAGAGTGGCATGGACATATATACATTACCAAACGTAAAATAGATAGCTAGTGGGAAGCAGCCACATAGCACAGGGAGATCAGTTCGGTGCTTTGTGACCACCTAGGGGAGTGGGATAGGGAGGGTGGGAGGGAGAGGCAAGAGGGAGGAGATATGGGGATATATGTATATGTATAGCTGATTCACTTTGTATAAAGCAGAAACTAACACACCATTGTAAAGCAATTATACTCCAATAAAGATGTTATAAATAAATAAGAACTCTGAATGGTTTTTACAGTCATGGCGGGAAAAGTGAGATGTGCACTGCTTCTGCCTTCATTCATCTGCTCACCTCAGGCTTGTTTTCGTTCTATATTCTGTAGGCCACCTCATATCTCTCTTGTGAACAAATTAATAGATAATTAAGTGTGGAGTTGTACACTTAATTGATTCCTTTATTCCCACACCCCCAAACCGGGTTCTCAACTCTTTGTGGGTGTTCTTGGGGGATTTTTTAAAAAACCAATGCCAGGGGCTTCCCTGGTGGCGCAGTGGTTGAGAGTCCACCTGCCGATGCAGGGGACAAGGGTTCTTGCCCCGGTCCGGGAAGATCCCACATGCCGCAGAGCAGCTGGGCCCGTGAGCCATGGCCGCTGAGCCTGTGCTCTGCAACGGGAGAGGCCACAACAGTGAGAGGCCCGCATACCGCAACAAAACAAAACAAAACAAAAAAACCAATGCCAGGACCCCACCCCAGACCAATTACACCAGAATCTCTAGGGGTGGGGCCCAGAAGATTTTTAATGCTCCTTAGATTATGCAAACATGTGTAAATGTTGAGAACGGCTGCCCCAAGTGTGTCCTTTCACTTCCTCCAGCAGAAAGCAGTTCCATGAGGAAAGAGGCGGAACCAGGGACCAGCTCCATGATTCTCTGCCATGTTAAGAAACAGATGGTGGGTACCAGCCATGAACATTCTTTCTTGAAGGCTTGAGAGCTATGCTCCCACTTCTGGTAAAGCTCTTACCACAAATTAATCAGGGATCTTATTTCCCATGCCCCAGCTGGGAGAAGTCTCCCAATGACAGGAGGGACCCAAAGTTCCCCCGGGAAGTGGGAATGGCCCTGAAGCGACTACCTTGAAGCTGATGGTGATGGAGGCGTATTTGTTGTCGGCCGTCTCTGAATTCCCGATCAGGTAGTCCCAGCTGGTGAACATCTTGAAGCTGAATGTGAAGTTATCGCTCTCCCCGTCGTTCGTGCTGCCCTGGGTGTTGCCGGCCATCCTGTAGGGTGCACACTGCTGTTGTTATGTCTGCCCCTGTGTCTACTGTGTCAGCCCAAAGGAAACCTGGCCTAAGCTAGTCTTGGGCACAGGTGGCAGATATCCAGTGAAGGGAAAGAGCCAAGATGGATTTGAATCAGGCTACCGATAGCCAGAGCACCTTCCCCCCAAATTCAGAGTCCCCTGCGAGCACACATGGTGTCCACTGCGTAACAAGGAGTCTGCAGGGTACAGAAAACACTAACCATGTTTTCTACCCTGACATCTGATGTCTTGCAGCTTGACTCACCTGCAAATGTTTTAGAACTCTTCATTCTCACAGAGAATATCCCCTTCTAATTCATCTGTTTTCTTGGATAAAAATCATATTTTTCTGATGTAAAATTCAATAAGCCCTGAGGCGGTTAGTACTACAACCAGATAATACGCACATCTTTTTCTTAAGCAAGCTCGGAGGAAAGTACCTTGGACCTGCCTTGATAGCCCCCTATTTCCTCCTACCTGTCCTCATCCTCTGAGACAGGCCTGGGACCTGGGACCCTTTGCTGCAGTGCTGGACACACCTCTCCTTGAGCTACAAAATACAAAGAAACTATATGGGACTAAAAATAACTGTGTGCATGCTCAGTTGGGGCAAATTCTGGACCCAAAAGATACAAAAAGACAAAACAAAAAACAAAAAAAACCCAACTGCCATTTATGAAGAGCCAGGAGCAAAAACAGGGCATTGGGAGCAAAAGCAGAGTACTGAGCATGCCTGCACACACCACCTAAGGGATGGGCAAAACACCTAAGCCACACCTCTGGCCTGACCCCTGGACACGCCCCTACCTTCACCCCATATAAGAAACAAGCTTTCCCCCCCTCAGTGAGCAAGCAAGGGAACCTGCTGTTTGTTCTTGCTCCTCCACTGCTGCAGCAGCGGCCCCAGGAAAGGCTTGCCTGAATTTCTCATCTGGCCTCTAGTCAATTTCTACTGATTAAGGAAGCCAAGAGCCCTGGTTGGTACCACTCTCTTTGTGCTTCCTGGAGATCAGCCCGGTGGGAACCATGGAATCCCAGGCAGGGGTCCCATCAGATACAATGGGGGTGGGGTTGCCCCTCTTTGACTCTATCTGATGTGTTGGGCTTTTGGGATTTGCAGTTCCAGGGGCCTGGTTGCCTTAGCTAATTTTTTGGTTCAACAGAGAAACATTCCATATCCTTAAATCTGACAGGGAAAAACATAGCAATGTGAAGGCTAAGAATAAAACCAAGCCTGTCTCGCCTGTCTCCTTTTTTTTTTTCCTTTTGTTTGATAGAGCTGGGCAGCCACATGTCACCTAGTGGTTACCGTCTTGTGCCAGGCAGGCTCTTGTAAACAGCAGCATTTTCCCCTGAGACGATGAGATAGAAAACCCAGCTGGGCCCGCACATTGCTTTCCGCTTTCCAGGGGTTCTAGCCGGGCTTCAAGGGTGCTCTGTTTCCTGTGGACACACAGCGGCCCTGTTCTTCTCTTGTGGCTCTGCTGAAGGGTGAGTGGGCCTGGTGGTCAGGTCTGTGCACAGACTGTGTCCCCACCCTGCACAGCCTGTGCTAACTGGGGTCCTCTGACTTAGAAGAAGGCAGTTCATGGGCTGGGCCAAAGTTTTTCTTCAGAGAACATGAATTAAGAGGCACAGACATATTAAAAAGCCATTTCTGACCACAGAGACAAGTAGAGTTGGGGCTGGAGAGGACACCAAGGTTACTCACTGCCATATACACTGGTTTAGCCTCATTGTATCTTTGTAGGCACCAGCTCAGTTCTCACATGCCAGCTAGACAGAGAAGCAGAGGGTTTTTCTGAGGATGCTGGGCTCTGGGGAAAACAGAAACAGGCCTTGGAAACTTCTCCAGCCTCTCCTTAATTAGGGTACATGTTCCCTTTCAAGCCACACTGTTTTTTTTGACAGTTTTGGGGACTCAGTAGGATATTTGCTGCCTCAGGGCCTTTGCACATACTCTTGCTTTGTCTAAAGTGCTGTGCCCAGCCTCCTCTAAAGGACTTGTCTATCCCATTTCCCAGAACTTCCCACATTACCCTGTCTATGTCTTTTATACCCCATATGACAACCTGCATTTGCTTTATTTGTTTCCTTGTTTTCTCTCTAAATCCCCAACAAGAAGGTAAGTAGGCACAGTGTGGCCACAGGAGTGGGCTGTTTCTGGGAAGAAAATTAAAAGCCTGTAAATGAGACAGTCATACTTACGATCTAATGACGATCATCAGGCTGTAGCCGAACACGCTGACCCCCACCATGAAGTAAGCCATGGGTAACCTGTACCTCAACCACCCGATGGTCCTCTGGTTGTTGTAGTAGCCGTAGAAGAGAGCGGAATACTTGATGTAGCCCTGTGGGGCAGCAAAGCCAAATGCTCTGGGTTTGTAAGCTCAAAGTGACCGTCATCGGACGCTTCCATCGACCTGGGGTTTCTTTCTCGGGTGTGACGGGAGCCGGAGGGGAGGAAGGAAGGGTTCTCGATGTTCCTGTTCTTCCCTTCACTCCCCCAGTTGCCCCAGAGTCTATGCCTGTCTCCACGTCTCCCCTCGTCTTTCTCCTGTCTATTTCTCCGTTACACAGAGTGCAGGGAGACACAGCACAGGGAGGAGAGTGTTGTTAACATTCAGGACGAATTAGGGATAAGGGGTGTGTGTGTGTGTGTGTGTGTGTGTGTGTGTCTGTGTGTCTGTGTGCACATGCACACACGGCTCCAAATTCCCCCTCCAACCCCCACCCAGTGCTCAGGGTCTTAATTTAACACTCTGGAACTAGAAGGGAGTCCGTGAACTTTCTCAGTATTTCAAAACTTCTAAAGAAAACTATGTGATAAGGCTCACAATCTAACCTGAGCTTCAAGTTTCATTTTGGTTTTGGTTTTTGGTATAATTGGCTTTACGTGTAATTAGCACACTTTTTAGGTATAATTATTTAGGTGTAAAATTAATTTATAACTTTAGTACTTCTTTTATGTCTTTGCTGAATATAAAACGGGATTATTCTGGCCTCACACAGATATGTAGTTGGACAGGGGAGCCAAATTTTAATAGTATTTTTTCATATACTTGGGGCTATTTCTTCTTCGATATCATACCTCAACCCAATAACTAAATAGTTATTTCTTAAAGGTTAGTTGCAATGTGGAATATGAATCACATAATGAACTTTTTCATACCTTAAGATCCATTGCTCTCCCCCCAATACTAAGTAATTAAAAAGGGAAAAATACTAACTTTACAGCAGAGAATTCTGGCAGATATCACTATTTTTTTTTTTTTTTTTTTTTTTTTTTGTGGTACGCGGGCCTCTCACTGTTGTGGCCTCTCCCGTTGCGGAGCACAGGCTCCGGACACGCAGGCTCAGAGGCCATGGCTCACGGGCCCAGCCACTCCGCGGCACGTGGGATCTTCCCAGACCAGAGCACGAACCCGTGGCCCCTGCATCGGCAGGCGGACCCTCAACCACTGCACCACCAGGGAAGCCCAAATTCTGGCAGATATCACTTTAACCAAGTGGTCAACATAATGTAACCCTGATTTGACACTCTGAGAAAGGCACGCTACCTCCCCAACAATGCATAAGCTTAATACAATCATGAGAGAACATCAGACAAACCCAAATTCAGGGGCAAACAACTGACCAGCACTATTCAAAAGTGTCAAGGTCACTGAAAGACAGAGAACAGTCACAGATCGGAGGGGAGTAAGGAGATGTGACTATTAAATCAATGTGAGATTGTGAGTTGGGTCCTGGGATAGAAAAAGAACATTAGTGGAAAAACTGGTGAAATACAAATGAATATTATATTTTAGTTAATGATATTGTATCAAGATTAATTTCTTAGTTTTGATAATTGTTCTATGGGTATATGAGATGTTATCATAAGGTGAATGGGTGAAGGGTATATGGGAACTCTCTGTACTATTTATGTAACTGTTCTGTAAGTCTAAAATTATCTCAAAATATAGTTTTTAAAAATCTATCAAAAAAACAAAACAAACAAAAAAAAAATCTATCAAGATGTGGGATCTTTTACTCACACATGATTTTGTAACATCATGTATTGGTCATCTGGAAAGTAATGGTTCATTGAGTTGTGAACATATGCCAAATGTTGACACATTTCTTATACAATATAAAAAAAATCACACTGTTAATATCTCCATTGATCTCATCAGAAAAGTATTTAACTACTGAGAAACTGCCACTGTCATGGTGATGGATATAAGTTTTCCAAAATTTTAATTTTTACTTGAAAAATAAAAATTTATCCTTGGCAACAACAACAAATACAACATGGGATTGTTGCTGAATAAATTGTTGGTTTTGAGTGGATAGGACATTTCAACAGCGGCCCTTGGGTGAAATAAAGAATAAAGGAAATTCTTAGTAGTAGCATATAGTGGTAGTAGTAATTCTTAGTGGTATAGTAGTTATTTGGAACACACCTGTTCCAAATGACTTAGAAAAATACTCCAACTTACTTTCGCACATTTCTGAGGTGTCTTGAATCTGACTATGAGAGTGAAGGATGGCAGCAGCAAGATGTGTTGCTTGAACCACCACAGCCAGTCCTCCTGCCTCTGGAACTCCTTGGAGCTGCAGACCAAGGCCCCCAGAGGCACGGGGGTATGAGGATTCCAAAAAGAGGGAGGGATGTTCCAGGCATAGGATCGTGAGCAAAGGCAGGGAGGCACTGGACTTCCCCGAAAGTTGATAATATTGAGGCATGAAGTGTGAGGTCTTAGACAGACATGGGACTGGGACTGGAGAGGTAGAGGGCAGCCAGGTCATGAACAATTCTTTTGTAAACCCAATTCAGAACACTCGGCTTTATTCCATCTGGGAGTGGGAATAAATGAATATCGGAGGTGGGGAGTGACAGGGTCAGGTTTACATTTTAGAAAGGTCACCTGGCAGCAGAGGGAATGGAGATTTGAGGAGACAAGCCAAGGCAGGGAGGAGAGGTAGTGATTCTGACAGTGGTCCTGGAACAGTGAGGTTTGAGGAGAGGTGCGAGGGATGGAGAAAAGGAGACTGGTTTAAGAAACGTTTAGTAGATAGGCTCAGATTTAGTGAGTGATTTGATGTGAGGGGTGGTGGTGAGGAGAGGAAATGTGGGATGACTTTCAGGTTTCAGACTTGAATGGCTGGATGAACAGTGGTTCCAATAAATGAAATGGGAAAAAGTGATGTAGGTTTGGTTGGATAGTTGTTGGACTTGAGAAGCAGGTAGGATATTCAGCTGAAGATGTCACGTGAAGGTTGGGGAAAGGCTGGACTGGCAATAGCCCGGGGGTCTTACTGTGGTTATGCCGAGATAAAACCATCGTGTAATATCACCTTACATAGATCTGGCAGAATGCGGGGACCAGTGGCCTCATGGGGAAGTCACGTTTATCAGAGTGTGTGATAAAAGGACCCACGAAGGGGGCCTAGGAGGACATGGTTGGCTAGCTCATTTTGCACAGTGCTATGATCCCATTTGGTTAAAGCACTGGCTTTCCAATAATTAAACACTTCACACTTATCCACAATCACAAAATGGAAGTGCATTGGCATGTTGGTACCTCAAAATCCCAAAGGACGGAAAAATCCATGGCTTTTTCTTCCTCAGCCCGAGGCACTGTCTTTCTGGGTATACTTCCATAGGGCATGCCCATCAGCACCTTGTGTTGGGACAGAACGACACAATTACACGTGGAGAAGATACAAACACACGGAGATGTGCACATAGTGGGTTAAATCTCTTCTCAGAGCAGGAATATCCATTCTTTTTCCTTTAAATAACATTAATCATTTTCCTGATTTTAAAAGTATTACATACTCGGGCTTCCCTGGTGGTGCAGTGGTTTGAGTCCGCCTGCCGATGCAGGGGACACGGGTTCGTGACCTGGTCCGGGAAGATCCCACGTGCCGTGGAGCGGCTGGGCCCGTGAGCCATGGCCGCTGAGCCTGCGTGTCCGGAGCCTGTGCTCCGCAACGGGAGAGGCCACAGCAGTGAGAGGCCCGCATACCGCAAAAAAAAAAAAAAGTAATTAAAAGTATTACATACTCATTGTAGAAAATGTGAAAAAGTATAGAAGAATGTTTAAAAAATTACCTGTCACCTTCACATCCTAAAGATAATGACTGTTAAATATTCATGTATTTCCTTTCAGAGTTTCTGAGTTTTATATACGTTTTAGCTTGATTATCTAGCTTAATATTATTTTATGACCAATTCCCTATGGCATATGGTATTTTTCAAAATAAAATGACTTTAAAATATCTAATCACATGTATGTACCATAACCTTACTTACAAATCCCCTACTGTTGGACTAATTGGAGTATTTCTAGTTCTTCATGTGTACATAATTCTATTATTAATACCCCTTTATATATATGACTTGATTCACAGCCTTAATTATTTAAAAAATAAGGATTGTATTAAATTTACATATTGATTTAGGAAGGATTGATCTTTTTTATGATATTAAGTTTTCCCTTCCAGGAATGTGCTTTCCTGTTTATTCAGTCATATATATTTTTTAAAAATATTTATTTATTTGGCTGCTCTGGGTGTTAGCTGTGGCATGCAGGATCTTCGTTACCACATGTGGGATCTTTAGTTGCAGCACACGGAATCCCTAGCTGCGGCATGCAACATGTCAGAGAATCAACAAATGTAAATGAGAGAGGAAAAAATTACACTATCATGCAAAAGGGAATATAACTTCAGATACATGAGTGATTTAAAAAAAAAGAAACTATGTTATTTAACTTTAAGCCAATACATTTTAAAATGTAAGTTGAAATGGAAAGTTCAGGAGAGTGATTACTTGTGAGAGTTATGTGGGTAACATAATTGGGGAGAAGTAGATGGAGGACTCTAGTGTGTGTGTAATTTTTTATTTTTAAACTTAGTGGCAGGCAAATGGGCTCATTCTTTATACCTTTCCATATATCTGAAAGTTTTAATAGTTATTTTTAGAGGAAGTACCCATATGAGGCTTACTGACTGAGTGCTGCCTATGTGAACCCTAGAGCAGAACTTACAAGATATTTTAAAGAATTATTTAATTAAGGTACACCAGCAATGTACACCCTGGCTGCATATTAGGATCACTTGGGGAGCTGTATTTGTCATCTATTTTTGTATATCAAATTACCATAAAACTATCTCCTCATTTCTGCAGGTCAGGAACCTGGGATGGGCTTAGCTGGGTCCTTTGCTTCAGGGTCTTTCACAGGCTTCAGTCAAGGTGTCTGCCAGGGCTTTGGTCTCATCTGAAGGCCTGGTGGGGGAGGATCTGATTCCAGATGCACTCCCGTAATTGTCGGCAAGATTTAGTTCCTCATGGGCTGTTGGACTGAGGGCCTCAGTTCCTTGCTGGCTCTTGTCCAAAGGCCACACTGAGTTCTGTTCCAGTGGGCCTCTCCAGTCTGGCAGTTGCTTCATCAAAGCATGCGAGCCAAGAAGGGAACCAAGAGAAAATGCCACATGGAAGTCACAGTCATTTATAACCTAATCATGTAAGTGACAGCCTGTCACTTTGGTTATATTCTATTTGTTAAAAGCATGCCACAAGGTCTAGGCTTTACTCAGGTGGAGGGGATTGATTATACAAGGGCATGCTACCAGGAGAAGAGGATCACTGGCGGCAATCTCAGATGCCTGCCTACCATAGGAACTTTTAAAATAGGGACGCCAGAGCCACCTTCTCAGAGATTCAGATTCAATTGATTGGACTTCATATTTTAAAAAAAACTCCCCAAGTGATTTTCATATGCAGCCCATGTTAAGACAAGAAATACATGAGCTCATCGTGTAGCAAGGCCTTGATAGTGAGCTCCTGCAGCATAACTGAGGGCACTCCTGGGACCATGAAGGCATTCTGGGATCTGCCGGCAGTTGTCATTAAAGCTGAACAAGATTCACTCAAACATTCAGAGAAGTTTGATTCCATTAAAATGTATCAAGGATTTGTGGCAAAAGAAGATGAGTATGAGGAAAAATTCTGTTAAAGTTGTCTAACATTTGAGCACTTCTAATATTCTTATTCCTAGACCCTCTGAGTCACTGTGGTTAGCCTTAAAACAGCCATGAGCCATAGGAATATCTGATCATTAGGTTTAGGCTTAAAACCTTTGGGCCCTGAAGTTAGCCGTGTCCTTGAACAAACAGGTCATCTCCTCTACTCTACCTGCAGTGAATTTGGATGTGTCAGATTCCCATGAAGCCAATTTCCCACTATCCTAATTAAGAGGGCATCTTAGGATACCCCACATTCTCAACTGCTGTTATCCAACCTATCATCAAGTCTTGTCTGTTCTACTCTTTCCCAGTCTCTCTCTTTCTCTTCTTTCTCCCAACCTACTCCAAGACGGCTTCCCAAACACCTGCCAATCAAATCAAGGTGTTCTTTCCTGAACAGTTCAGGTCTTGGCTGCTTCAGTGGAATGCAACAATCACTAAATTTTCATTGTTTCAAACAAATGTCCCCTTGATAGGAAATATTTATAAATTATATCAATTTATATAAATTATATAAAATGTAATATTTTCTTTGAGGAAAAATAAAACCTCAGTGTTTTAAAAATTATTCACCTTTCCCAAAACACTGCCTTTCTGGACCACTGTATAGCAAAATTCTAGTGATGTCTCATAGGCCTACAGCATTTAAATGTAATCTGTTCTCATGGAAATAAATCTATTTGGAATCAAAAACTCCCAGGAAGAAAGCAAAGAGTCTGTGAGAGTAAATTTCCCCAGTAACTACTGGGGAAAACTGTCTCCTCCTTGGCTATGGAGGGGAGAAGTAAAACTTCTATTTAACTTCTGACAATACTGGGGAGAACCAGATTTGTTTTCAAGAGCATTTGTACACATTTGCCAGAAGGTTTAAAATCTTTATCTCTGGGGACTTCCCTGGTGGTGCAGTGGTTAAGAATCCACCTGCCAGTGCAGGGGACACAGGTTCAATCCCTGATCCGGGAAGATCCTACATGCCGTGGAGCAACTAAGCCCACGTGCCACAACTACTGCCTGCGCTCTACAGCCCATAAGCCACAACTACTGAAGCTCGCGCACCCTAGACCCCATGCACCACAACTACTGAGACTGCAGCCTGCAACTGCCGAAGCCCGTGCACTCTAGGGCCTGCGTGCTGCAACTACTGAAGCCCGCATGCCTAGAGCCCGTGCTCCACAACAAGAGAAGCCACCGCAATGAGCAGTCCGCGCACCGCAATGAAGTAGCCCCCGCTCGCTGCAACTAGAGAAAGCCTGCGTCCAGCAACGAAGACCCAATGCAGCCAAAAATAAATAAAAATTAAAAAAAATGTTCATATGGAATCATTTAACAAAATAAAATAAAATCTTTATCTCTGTATTGGAGAGTGACAATGGTTTAAGAATATATATAGGACAAAGTGGACTGACTCATAATCCTTGATTTCCAGGTGTGCACATAAAGGAGTATAAAGGTTAGTTAATGACATAATTGTAAGTACACTCTTTGGGTAATGTAGAAAAGAATTCAATGGTTTTATCAATAATATAACACTCCTTTGCTACCAAGTACTATTATAATAAACCCTCAACTTCTTCTAACTAATCTGATTTAATTCACATTCCATGGAAGTCTTTTAATTTTGTGAAAAATAGATGTTCAGGAAAGTTTCCCAAAGATGTGACTACAGATAGAGTTGACTCTAATATTCTCATGGAATCATTTGTAATAAAGTAGGAATCAGTAACCTATCATAGAGCCAATTAATAAACCTGAAAGGAAAAAATACTAAATGCATAAATATCATTACCCTGTAGGCTGTAAAGGTAAATCCACTTGTGTACCCAGCACAAGCACCAAACGGTTCAGGCAGGACTGTAGCAATTACTGTGCTAAGCGCTAATGGACCACAGGCACCCCTGGAAAAGGCCCCAGGCCAACACTC
This sequence comes from Aethalodelphis obliquidens, assembly GCF_003676395.1. Taxonomy (NCBI): domain Eukaryota; kingdom Metazoa; phylum Chordata; class Mammalia; order Artiodactyla; family Delphinidae; genus Aethalodelphis; species Aethalodelphis obliquidens. The sequence continues at coordinate 15,774,078 of NW_020837986.1, read as the reverse complement.
TGGAAACCTGGAATCTCATTCACCACAAATTCACTGTGTAAATTTGTACAGGTCACTTGTTCCTTTCTTGTCTCTCAATTACTAAGCTATAGGTAAGGATCTACCTACACCCATAATAAGATTTTATCTGGGAGAACAGTGAGGAGTGCTATTCAAATGCAGGGTTTCTTTGGGGTAATAAATTATGATATAATGCACTCTATCTCTTTTTTTTTCAAGGTGAAAGAGAAAAAAACCTCACTGAGATATTAATTCTCCACTAATTTTAAAGTAAAATGAAAGGTAGAAAAATGTAGGGTCCACCTGTTAATTCAGAAATGGAAATATTTGGTTCCATTCTTTGTACTCGGCTATCTGGGCAAATGATGTGAGCACAGAATTTAAAATGAATGACGGATTCTTTGTAAAACAGAGTATTTGATTTATATAAATGAAGATGGCTGTCATGATAAGCCTCAACACTATCTGAAGTTGTAAGCAGCTCTTTTCTTACCTCTGGGATTATGACTAGACCAAATATTAAACCAAAAAGGACGAGGTTAACTCCATACATCCATCGGAGAAAGATGAAATATGATGCCACTGAAGAACCAAAGTGACCTGAAGAGAGAAAGATGGTGGATGTAAGTGTTGCAGAAGGACATTAACGTAAAGGAGGACTTTATGTGTGTGATGGATTCAATTTTCATGTCAGTCTGTGGAATATACATCCCTTTTCTTTTTCTAGATGAAAAAAAGGGCCTAACCGATGAGAAGAAGCACATCTTAAATTTTGGTCTGACTAGTCCAAAGTTCAAAGTTTTTTCTTTTCTTTTTTCTTTTTTTTTAACATCTTTATTGGAGTATAATTGCTTTACAATGGTGTGTTAGTTTCTGCTTTCATCTTTTTCCTAGTACAACAGAACCTATAACATAACCTAATCAGTTAGTCAAGAACACAGTCCAAACCCTTGGAAAACCCTTCAGCAAATGAACTAAAAACAATGACACCAAAATACTCACTTTCAATGTCCTTGATCTTCATTTCCCAGGGAATACATTGAGTCTTGAAATTATCGAAGTCTCTTTTAAACTTGACCCATTTCTGAAATTAAACAGGCAACACCCTCAGTTCATTAACACGCTGCCTTCGGGCCTGGAGGGGAAGATGGAGGTGCATGTAGATGTTGACATGTTGACATGTGGGTGAGGCTGCCATGTTGGAGCTGTTGAGCCTAGGCTGTCAGAGGTGGATGTGCACATCTTCACTTTCCAAAGTCAGGTGTGAGTCAGAGAGAAGCAAGGGCAACACAATACTTTGCATTTGTCTATAGTGCTGATAAAATTTCAGGTTTGGACACTTTACATATGAACTTAGAAAGTCTGTGTATAATTTATGATTTGGGGAATCAAATTGGCTTAGCAAACTCTGATACAACTTCCTTCATCTTAAACCAAAAATTCAAGAGAAAAAAGAAATTTCATAACTCTCATACCTACATTTGGCAGACAGCCAAGTGCCTTAATCTGATAGGAACTGTTGCTAAACTACAAGGCTGGTGGAAGTGGTAAAGAGATCTCAGCCCGTGGCTTCCCATTCTTCTCCTAGTGAAACAGCAGCCTGTTTTTTTTTTTTTTTTTCCTAAAAGTAGTTGGGAAGGCATTATGCTGGTCTATTCCAGCTCCGACACTTTGTACCAATCAGAAACTTGAATAGCTGTCTGTCTGCCGGCTGCGTGAAAGTTTGTCAACTCTTCAAGGGGCTTCTCTCCAACATCCCCACCCCCTGGAAATAAATCCATTTGGAATGGAAAAAAACCAAAAACACCTCATAGAAAACAGCAGGCAAAGAGGAAGTAGGGAGAAAATCCTCAGATCAGTTTCTATTATTACAAAGGTCTCAAAAGAACTTATTCATGAAGGAAATGAGATTTTCCTTTGTAAATTCGCTAAAGGATAAAAGGGAAATTTTATCTGAAGGAATCAGACGAGCTTCCAAACCTGAAGGCTTTGACTATATCATGATTGGATAATTACTGTATAAGGAAGGAAACCACCTGTCAGAAGAGGGAAATGTTCACAGATGCCAAGGAGAAGAGGGGTTCATAAGCAAAAGACAGGTTGATAATAACGGCAAAGATCTCCCTAAGACAGATCCCACAGATTAAGGGATGTGGGGAATGGCAGATGGTGGACATGGACACCCCAACCCCATTGCTTCCTCTCCCTTCCCTAGTTCTGATTCTGTGCTCAAAAACCATCTTTGGCTTATTTGGCTTCTTATCTAGGTCTGTCTCTAAGGAAAGCATTTGCGCATCATCTGGGCTGTGAATATTTTGATTTCTATGGCAGTAATTTTTTTCATTGCAAATTAATAGATTGGAATTGGGATTATGGTTTAGTTTCCCATGTAACTAACTGTACTATCAAAAATAAAAGGCACTGGGCTTCCCTGGTGGCACAGTGGGTGAGAGTCCGCCTGCCAATGCAGGGGACACGGGTTCGTGCCCCGGTCTGGGAAGATCCCACATGCCGCGGAGTGGCTGGGCCCATGAGCCATGGCCACTGAGCCTGCGCGTCCAGAGTCTGTGCTCCGCAATGGGAGAGGCCACAACAGTGAGAGGCCCGCGTAATGCAAAAGAAAAAAAATTTTTTTTTCATTTCTTGCACCAGTTATTCCTCCTTGTAGATTAGTAATCTGGTATCTGGTTTTATATATCAGTCTCATAAGCTTTATTAATGTGAGTCCTCCCCCGAGAGACAGATCCCCTGTCAGGGTGCTGATAAAATCAGTATAAAATATAGCCTTGCAAGGCAGAGGACCAATGGAGTAATGAATGTTGTCAAGTGAGGCCCCTGGAGACATAGCCTGCCAGTTGATCACTTGGCAACCACCTGACAGCCCCTCAAGGCTGTGGGCATCTTGGCCTGAAAAGATGATGCCTGGGGGCGGGGAGCAGAGGCAGAGAGAGGCCTGGGAGAAGCTCTGCATTGAAGCTCTTTCCTTCATTGGTTTAGAGAATCAGAAAACTGAGCTTGGGCGTGGGCGGGAGAAGACCCCCAACTCCCTTCCTCAGAGCTGTGTGATTTGGTAGCTGCCGTCCTCAGACTGGGTTACTAGCTGTGCATGTCATCTTGCTAGTCAGCTGTATATAGGAAAACAGATTTCAAACAGTGGTCGAACAAGACACAGGCACATCCTGTCCATGGATGAAATCTGGATCTGAATAACTAAAGACAACCAGTGAAGCCTGAGAATTAGTACGTCAAAACAAGGAAAAAGTGATGCCATTCTTTGAAATTTTTGGAAAGCATTTCCTCCAGGATACATAATTAAATTTTGAGAGATGGCTCAATATTCTTAGTAGGATACAAAAAATATGGCTTCTAGAGTACAGGTTAGCACTTAGAGAGTTAAAAAAAAAGAATACAGGAGGGGAAATCCCTGGCGGTCCAGTGGTTAAGACTCTGCATTTGGTTGGGGAACTAAGATCCTGCAAGCTGCATGGCGTGGCCGGGGGAGAAAAAAAAAAAAAGGTTACAGGTGAAGTATGGAAGGATTGATTACAAGGTTGCTAAAAGTTCAGTAATAGAATGAAAATAAACATTACACTTTCAGACAGAAGAAAATTGATCCAATGATATTGAGAATAAACCTGAGAAATTTTTGAGAATGCAAAGAGAGAGAAAGCAAAGAATTAAAAACCATGAAGGAAAGTAAATACAAAGAATGGAGAGTTGGCAGCCATCCTTCTGCTAACAAAGAAGCTAGAACTGTTTGATTAGAAACACGATTGAATAGACCATTTATCAGGTATATGTGAAGAACACATTCCTTAATTGGGAAAAAAGTTTTGAGTGTGCAGTTGTTAAGTGGTAAATGGTTTTTAGATAAAATTAATAAACGACCCATAGATAGTTGTCAGGCAACTATAACTGAAAAGGAAGAAAAAAACAAAATTAGGAATAAAAGAGATTAAAACTCAACATATGTAAAATGTAATGACAAAAATTATGGGACTACCTATATGCAACTTTCTGTTAATACATATGAAAATCTTAATGAAATGATCAAATTTGGGGAAGAATATAAAATATCAAAATGGCCCCAAGAAAAAGTTAAAACTTGACTATAGCAATTGGAAAAACATTAAAAAATTATCAAGCTATTCTATAAAATGCTTCCTGATCCATACAGTTTTAAGGGTGTCATCTTTCAAATTTCCAAAAAAATGAATGAGCTGTACAAATTGATTTACAGCATAAAAAGGAGGTGATGCTATTCGTTTAATATTATAAAGCAAGTGCAGCCCTAATATTAAAATATGCCAAGATAGTGTACGTGCACGTATGTACACACATAAATTCAAATCAATCTTATGAAAAGTTATGTAAAAATTATAAATAAAATACTTGAAAAATCAGATGTGCCTGATAAAAGTAAGTTTATGAACAGAAGGGAAAGGTATTTAATAAAATCTAACATCTATTTCCAATAAAATGGAAGTCATTAAACTAGAAATAAAAGGATAATTTCTTATTGGGAGAAAGAAAATCTATTTCAAGGCAACAACTCCCATCAACTTAGTGTGAAACAGTAGAGCCATTTTCATTAAAGTAATGGAAAAGCAAAGAGACCCACTATCACCATCATCAATTGAAACTATTCTAGGATTGCTAACCCACACTTTAGGACAGGAATGATTTAGAAGAACCCAAGAAAAACACCTTTACATACACAATCAGATGAAAATGATTAGAACTAATAAGGGAGCACAACAGGGGAACCAGATTAAAAAATTAATATTCAAGGACTTCCCTGGTGGCACAGTGGTTGAGAGTCCGCCTGCCAATGCAGGGGACACAGGTTCGTGCCCCGGTCCGGGAAGATCCCACATGCCGCAGAGCGGCTGGGCCCGTGAGCCATGACCGCTGAGCCTGCGCGTCTGGAGCCTGTGCTCCGCAACGGGAGAGGCCGCAGCAGTGAGAGGCCCGCATAACGCAAAAAAAAGAAAAAAAAAATTAATATTCAAATACGTAGCTTTCCTACATACCAGGTATCTCTAGTTATTAAATAAATGGAAAAATGATTCTATTCACAAAAGCAACCAAAACATAAATTTTGTAGAAATAACATATGACATGGAAAAGATCTATATGAAGAAAATGACAAACTTTGCTGAAGGTTGTAAAAATAAGGCTCGAGAAATGTATGGTATTCTTAGATGTAAAGACTAAATATTGTACAGATAAATCTTCCCAAATTAAATCAAGGATTTAAAAAAATTTCCAATCAAAATCTCAATGGGCTATACTGGAACTTGGCAAAGTAATTTTAAAAATGCATGTGGAAAAAAAGAATGCAAAGAAAACAAAACAAAATGCATATGAAAACATAGGCAAGACTGGCCAAAACATTTCTGAGAAAGAAAGGTAAAAGGAGGAAGCCCTATGAGCCATTAGAATTAATCAATAGCTGAAATGATGAATTCAAATAAAAGCTCCAAAAAAGGTCCTATACAAGAATTAAGTGGATGAAAATGATAGTTTTTCAGATCAGTAGGTAAAGGAAGAATACTTCCATAAGTTCCACATTAAATATCCAATTAGAGATCATTACCCTAGCCTGAATCAGAAGCTCAGGTTACGGCATAACTCAATAAACCAGAGCTGCCCCCAATGCCCCGTCGACACTACTGTTGTCCTTCTGTATGACCCTGATTACACCATGGCCCTCTGGGTCTCCACCAAATCAGTCTTGATTTGGGGGTTTGGAAAATAAGATCCCAGTGGATTCAACATCATTAATTCTGTGAGTTTAGTTCTTCACTGGAGAGGAAACAAGTCTCAAGTATACTGAAGCCCTCACAGATAAGTAGAGAGAAATGGACAGGATACGGTTGGTTTCCATTCTTGGATAAATTGGAATGGTTGACTGGACCTCACGTTCAGGATTCTGGGGGAGGTGGACACAAATGGTGAAGCTAGGCAGGCACTGTGATTGGTCACCCAGATTCAGGAGTTGAGCAAGTCCCCCCACAGGTTTGCGCCTCTGCACCACACACCTTAGCCATCAGCATCCTATAGGCGTAGAGTCGCTTGCCTTTCCCCTTTCCCAAGGCTCCTTCATACTTCTCCACAAATTCTTGGGCCTCCCTGGTTAGCGGGGGGGAAAAAGGCAGAAATTCAATTAACGCCCAAGCAAAAGAAATCTGGACTATGAGGGTGTATATGTGGCTGAAAGCCTTAAATGTTTTATATCCCTAGTTAGAATGTAAGTTCCACGAAGGCAGGGCATTTTGTCTGTTTTGTCCACTGAAGTTTCCCAAATGCCAAGAATAGTGATTGGAACATGGTAGGCACCAGTAGGCAGAATTTTGGCTCTCATGACCTTTGCCCCTTGGTGAATGGCACAAAGGATTCTGCAGATGTAATTAAGATTACTGACTTGAAACCAGGGAGATTACCTTGGATGTCTGGAAGGGCCCAATATAATCATGTGAGCCCTTAGAAAAAGAAGAGGAAGGCAGAAGAGTCAGAGAGAGATGCAGCAAAAGGGGAAATCAGAGAAATTAGAAGCAAGAGAATTCTCCACCCTCTGTTGCTGGGGCCCCTCTGGAGGATGCCACACTGGAAAGCAAGAGAAGAAAATGAATTTCTATCAAAATCAGGGAACCTGGAAGAGGACCTCAAGTCCCAGGTGGGAGGGAACCACAGCCCCGCTGATACCTTGATTTTAACCTGGTGAAACCCTGAGCAGAGAATCCAGCCACACCATGTTGGACTTCTGACCAACAGAATTGTGACCTAATAAATGAGTATTGTCTTAAACTATTAAGCTTGTAGTAATTTGTTAGAGCAGCAATAAAAAAACCAGTACAGCATTCAGTAGGTATTTGTGGAGTGAATGAACGCTGGATGGGTGAGTGAACATCCAAGGAAGACGGCACGGGAAACACATGGATGGGTTTGTCTGTTAAATATTCTGGGTGGTGTGCTGGAGCTGGTGAGGGCTGGCTTCTGAGAACCAATTGTTAAATATTCTGGAACTTGGCCAACAAATTATTAAACTGTTGGTAGCTTGAAATCGGCCATGGTGGGAGTATTTAGACTATGGGATTCAGCAAGTGCTCCAAATCAGGGTTCCCCCATCCATCCCCCCACAGAAACAGTTTATCAGGAAACACTGGATAAACCCACACAAGTAGATAAGAATGAAGTCCATCTCAGGGTGGGTGGAAGAAGACATTGGGTCCTGTGTGTCTGACTGCTGTTGTTACAGCGCCCCCTGCTGGCAACACAACCTAAACCACCTCCAAAGTGCAAATGCAGGTAGTAGACACCTGTTAAAGTTACATTCTAACCTGGGGTTAACTCCAAGGTTGGTTTTATTAGGATGTCTCAATGATGTCCTAATGTTAATGAGGCCAACTGTCTAGCTTCTGAGTCCAGGGTCAAAAGCTGGATTGTATGGGATTAAGACTCCTTTATGGGGTCAGCCCCTGTTTTCTCCCTAGGCAGCGCTCATTCTGGCAGTGAGTTATCTGTGACTACCAATGACTCCAAGACACCAAAGAATGTTTTCATGAAATTCATATTTTTGTCCTCTTCCTATATCTTATGAGTGGGTAGAGACTCCTAAGCATTTGAGGTTTGTGAATTTAAATGTGATAACTAGTAAGATTTGAAGACTTCTGATAAAAATTCTCAAAAGTAAAGGCCAACTCATGCCTGAGCCATTGAGCCTGGCACCAAATGCTTCTCTTCTCAATGTCCAGACTGTGTCCAGATGCCCAGAGGGCCCTCAGGAGAACAGAGGGCCCTGCCCAGCGCTGGGTGCAAATTCTAAGGACCGTTCACTGCAAAGAGAACAACTGGTCTGACAGTTTTGATGGACACAGCAAGCTTTTTTGGATCCACTGAAAGTATATAAATAATCACAACTAACATTTTTACAGCAAACCCCTTTAAACATGTCATACGTGATCAGTGTTCTTCTTACTAGAGATAGTAGTTGGTTTATGGAAATACTGGCTCTTGCACTGCACTTCCCAACTGTTGCAAATCTTACTTCTTCCCCTCCCCTCCAACAGTTTTGCACATCTTACTTTTTTTTTGTTTTGGCTGTGCCACATGGCTTGCAGGACCTTAGTTCCCCAACCAGGGATTGAACCCGCACCCTCGGCAGTGAAAGTGTGGAGGCCTAACCACTGGACCGCCAGGGAATTAATTCCCTGAAAATCTTACTTCTTCTTTTTTATTCCCCTAACAGTTCTGCAAATCTTACTTCTGTAGGGTGCTTCTGTCCCCTCCTTTCAAATGGGGAACTTTCTGCAAGCTCATCTCTCCTTTTCCTCAAACCAGATGGTGTGTGGTAAATGAAGTAAAAAGGCAAAAGAAGAGAGATCCTTTGCTTTGTGGAAACTTCTAGGGGCCTGGATCTCAAGGTCACTTTTGGCAGGTGATTAGCAACCCCTCAGGTCCCTCCAACACTCAGGAGAGGAGGAAGCCATTGAGGCAAGGCTCTCCTGGGCAGCCATCCACAGCAGAAGACAGCACTTCAGCAGTCCCTCACATTGCCCTAGAAAGACCCTCCTTGTCTATAAAAGGGCCCAAATAACAGCTTGGAAGACACAGTCAGGGTGGCCAGCAATTACTGCTGGGAGAGAAGGGGTGTATTGTGTGGCTTTAGTGCCAGAGAGAGCCAGGCAGGATTCTGTGCCTCTCAGGGTGGCAGTTCTCATCTAGAAATGGGGACAATGTTATGAGACTTAAACGTGTGGATGCATGTCATGTAAGCACAGCAATTTCATTTATCAGGCAGTCACGCCTCTCCTTCTGGGGCAACAGCAGCTCCTGGAGTGGGCAGCTGATAGGATTCTTTCCTAGCCCAGGGGGCTGCTGTGAGGAGACTTCTGTTCCCCAGGGGCCTGGACAAGGGGCACAGCAATGCCGCCTTCCACAATGAGAATACTCTGAAGTTGATCCAAAGCATCTCACAGAGACTACATATTTCCAAAAACTACCCCCTGGTGAAGGAGTTCAGATTCAAAATCACACTTAATTTTGAGATGCAGAGGTATAAATAGACACAGGGCAGCCTGCATTTGATGGCATCCTTACAGAGCTTTGCCGTCCCGTGCAGAACGTTGGGAGAATGTATCAGCCAGCCTGAAATCCAGAAGACAACCAGACAAAGGTAGGGAATACAGGTGGCCAAAGGGAGGTGGCTAGAGGTTGGAGGTGGTCAAGAGGTTGAAGGTGATCTGGGCTATGTTGGTTTGGTGTCTCCCTTTGTCCCTAAGCGGTTTTTATTTTTCAGTTATGGAGACAAAGATCAAACAGAGGCTGAGCTCACTCTTAAGTGGAAATTCAGATGAGTCAGGTGATGGCATCTGTTCTAGAGGTGTCACTGAATCAATTAAAGGGCAGTTGAGTTTAACCAAGCATGCCTGGCTTCCCATATGTGGTGGTTTTAAACTATATCAGCAAATTATTTGACATTCCTCCCTTTAAAATGTAGAACTGGGGAGTTCCCTGGCTGTTCAGTGGTTAGGACTCTGCGTGTTCACTGCTGAGGGCCTGGGTTCAATACCTGGTGGGGGAACTAAGATCCCACAAGCCAAGTGGCCCAGCCAAAGAAAAAAGGAATTGAATTCTCCTCCACTTGAATGCAGGGCAGACTTAGCGATGTGCTTCCAGTGAATAGAAGGTGGCAGAAGTGACAGTTTATGACTTCTGAGACTAGGACGTAAAAGGTATTGTGACTTCCTCCTTGAAATCCCCCTCTTCTGTGGGAAGCCGGCTGCCATGTTATGAGGACAGTGAAGCAGCCTGTGGAGAGGCCTGTATGGAGAGAAACTGAGGCCCTTACTAACAAACAGAACCAACTTGCCATCCATTTGTGTGAGTAACCTTGGAAGTGGATTCACCAGCCCCAGTCATCTGAAGCCCGAAGCCCTGACCAACACCTTGACTCAACCTTATGAGAGACTCCAAGTCATAATTGACCAGCTAAGCTGCTCCTGAATTTCTGACCAACAGGAGATAATGAATGTTTATTATTGTTTTAAACTACTAAGTTTTGGGGTAATTTATTACGTAGCACTGGAAAATTAACACTCTGTAGAATCCAAACCACTGATCTCTTTGGTGCATATACATTTAGGATTGTCCTGTTTGCTTGGTGGATTGACCCTTTTATCATTATGTTGTGTCCCTCTATGTCCTTGGTAATTTTCTTTATTCTGAAATTGACTTTGTCTGGTATTTACATAGTTTCTCCTGCTATCTTTTGATTAACGTTTGCATGGTATATTTTCTTCCACACTTTACTCTCAACATATGATATATTTAAACTGAGTTTCTTATAGACTGCATGTAGTTGGGTCATTTTTTTTTTTAATTAATTAATTTATTTAAATAAATTTATCTATTTTATTTTTATTTTTGGCTGTGTTGGGTCTTCGTTGCTGTGCATGCGCTTTCTCTAGTTGTGGCAAGTGGGAGCTACTCTTTGTTGCAGTGCGTGGGCTTCTCATTGCAGCAGCTTCTCTTGTTGCGGAGCACGGGCTCTAGGTACGTGGGCTTCGGTAGTTGTGGCATGTGGGCTCAGTAGTTATGGCTCGCAGGCTCTAGAGCGCAGGCTCAGTAGTTGTGGCACATGGGCTTAGTTGCTCCACAGCATGTGGGATCTTCCCAGACCAGGGCTCGAACTCGTGTACCCTGCATTGGCAGGAGGATTCTTAACACTGCGCCACCAGGGAAGCCCTGGGTCATCTTTTGAATCCAGTCTGCCAATCTCTGTCTTTTAACTGACGTATTTAGACCACTAACCTGTAATGTAATTATTTATATGTTACAGTTTAAATACATCATTTTATTTCTTGTTTTTTGTTTATTGTTTTTCATTTCTGCTTTCCTTTTTCCCTGTCTTCCTGAATATTTTTTAGGATTCCATTTTGTTTTACCTACAGTGTTTTTGAGTATATCGATTTTTATAGCCTTTTCAATAGTTGCTCTAGGTATTACTATATGTCTATCTCTACCTGCCATCCGTCTATCTGTTATCTATCTATCTATCTATCTACCTAGCTAGCTAGCTAGCTATCTCTATGTATTATCAAAATCCACTGGTGCATTTTACTATTTAGAATGAAGTATAGAATCTTATTTCTCTTATGTCCCTTTATCCTCCCCTTTATAATTGTCTTAATTATTTCATCTGCATTATTGAGAACCACATTAGGTGGTGTTTTAATTTTTTTTTTTTTTTTTTTTGCGGTATGCGGGCCTCTCACTGTTGTGGCCTCTCCCGTTGCAGAGCACAGGCTCCGGACGCGCAGACTCAGCGGCCATGGCTCATGGGCCCAGCCGCTCCGTGGCATGTGGGATCTTCCCAGACCGGGGCACGAACCCGTGTCCCCTGCATTGGCAGGCGGACTCTCAACCACTACACCACCAGGGGAGCCCTAGGTGGTGTTTAAATTTTTGCTTCAACTGTCAAACATAATTTTAAAAATCAAGAGGAGAAGGAAAATCCATGGTATTTTCCAAGATTTTTGCTCTCACCATGTTCTTCCTTCCTGATGTTCCAAGATTCCTTCTTTTACCATTTCCTTTATGTTTAGAGAACTTCCTTTAGTTATACTTTATAGTAGGTCTGCTGGTGACATATTCTTTCAGTTTTCCTTCATCTCAGAATGTCTTGATTTCTCTTTTATTCTTTTTTTTGTTTTGTTTTTGTTTTGTGGTACGCGGGCCTCTCACTGTTGTGGCCTCTCCCGTTGCGGAGCACAGGCTCCGGACACGCAGGCTCAGTGGCCATGGCTCACGGGCCCAGCCGCTCTGCGGCATGTGGGATCTTCCCGGACCGGGGCACGAATCCGTGTCCCCTGCATCGGCAGGCGGACTCTCAACCACTGTGCCACCAGGGAAGCCCCGACAATTCTTTTCATTTAGCACTTGAAGAATCTTTATGTCACCTACTCTGTCCTCCATAGTTTCTGATGAGAAATTTGCTGTCATTCTAATTGTTTGTCCTTTATAGTAATGCATTGTTTCTCTCTGACTCTTATAAGTATTCAGAAGTTTGACCATGATGTGTATTGGCATGGATTACTCTGGATTTATCTTGTTGGGGCTTTGTTTAGCTTCTTGAATCTGTAAGTTTTGCCAAATTTGAGAAATTTTCAGTCATTATATCTTTGAAGACTTTTTCAGTCCCACCCTCTTTCTCTTCTTTTGAGACTCTATTTTCTTCTTTCATCATCTAGGGATTTGGAGGAGACACTAACGTTAGATCATTTATAATAATCCTACATGTCCCTGAGGCTCTGTTCACTTTTTTCCCCAGACCATTTTCTCTGTATTGTTCAGGTTTATTTGTCTTGTTCTACCTTCACTTTCACTGATTCTCTACTCAGTTCTCTCCATTCTGCTGTTGAGCCCATTCATTGAGTTTTAAAAAACTTTAGTTACTATATTTTCTACTTCTAAAATTTCCACTTGTTCTTCTTTATATCCTCTATTCATTTTCTGAGACTATCTATTTCTTCATTTGTTTCATGTGTTCATAATTGCTCACTGAAACATTTTTATGATGGTTTCTTTAAAATCTTTGTCAGATAATTCTAACATATATGTCCTCTTGATGTTAGCATCTGTTGATTACCTTTTATCATTCAAGTTTGAGATCTTCCTCGTTCTTGGTATGATGACTGAATTTTCAACTGAAGCCTGGAATTTGAGATATTATGTTATGAGACTCTGGATCTTATTTAAATCTTGTGTTTTAGCAGGCCTCCTCTGACACTGCTCCAGTAGGTGAAGGGGGATGCTGCCTGCTTACTTCTAGGTGGACGTCCAGATTATTCACTTGGCCTCCTTTTATACCTGGGGCTGGGCTGGAGCTCCTTGTTACTGCTGAGCAGGGATGGGAGTTCAGGCTCCCACAAGCCTTCCACTCATATCCTCCTGGCTTGAAGAGATGCCTTGTTACTTCCAGGTGGTGGTGAAATTTCAGACTCCCCATGTAGTCTCCACTGACACCCCAGGGAGAGGGAGGGCTCATTACACTGCCCAGTGGGGATGAGAGTCCCTGCTCCTCACTTGGCCTTCTCTGACATTTGATGGGGGTGTTAGGGGCACCATGTTACAGCCTGGCAAGGGAGGAAATGTAGGCTTCTCCACTTGGCTTTTGCTGCCAGGGCTGGGGCTACAGCTGCTCATTTGTTTATGGTGTTTGGCTGGAGTAGGGTTGTTATTGTTTACAAGTCTTCTGTCTTGCCAGGCTGTTCCTTTTCTGGTCCTTTGGCTGGAGACAGCAGACTTTTCTTGAGGTGCTTTTGTGTGTGACTGTCAGTGTTTGGGGGCAGCCAGCTTCTCCAATATCCAGTCTGGATATACAGGCAAAAAGGAAAATTGGAACTCAATTCTCTGTCATTCATTTGACCCTGAGGTCCTTAGCCAGTCTGCCTTTCTTCTCTCCACCTTTCTGAGTCTCTTATGTTTGCTTTACACATAATATCCAGGGTTTCAGTTGTACTTAGTGGGAAGACTATGGAGAAGTATATCTACTCCATCTTCCTAGAAGTGGAATTCTTCAGATCTCACTTTGGGTAATTTTCTAACACATTAGGTTTCTGACAAAGCTGAGTGACATACCTGATTAATTCTATGATTAAAGCAAACATCCCTGACTCATGAGCACTAGAAACTCTTTTGCCAACATCACAGCCTGCCTCGTGTCATTATTAATGATGTGCGTTAATAATGTCTTCTCTGATTCATCTTTGTTCCCCATCCTCATCTCTCAGGGTTTAGCACAGTGTCTGGAACAAGATGTTCAAGCTTTAATAGCAATAATTACTATCTATTAATTGCATATTATATGCTGGGTACTTAAATATTTTTTATTTGTCAGAACAACTCTGCAGGTAGATATTATTATTCCTACTTTACAAAAGACAGCTGTGAGGCTCAGAGAGGTTAAGGGAAGGAATCCAGCCTGAGGGGATTGAATAGCCAGTCAAACCACACAGATATGGTAGAGGTGTGAAGGCAGGCTTGCCCCAATTCACTGCTGTTGCTCTTTATGCCTTGCCATCCTTCTTTGATTGTCTACAACAACTATGCCAGCTGCCTGAGTGGGCCAGAGACTGGGGTCCCCACACCATTGCTTCTAAAAAAAGATGTAGTCTGGCCATGTTATCTGCAGATCTGCAATTGAAGGCTTTACTGCCAGAAGAGGAAATCATACAGGAGGCAAAGGGGTGTATTCTAGAATGTCTAGTAATCCTAGAGAAGCAGTTACAATTTAAGAGTGCAAGTTCTGGAGCCAGAATTCCTGAGTTCAAATTCTGGCCAGACCACTAAACTCACTGTTTAGCCTTGGACAAATTACTAGATTGCTCTGTGTCTCAGTTTGCTCATCAGTAAAATGGGGGCAATAATAATGGTACTTACATCAAAGGGTGATTATGAAGATTAAATGAATTGTTACACACCCAGCGCTCAGAACAGTGCCTGGCACATAGGGAGCACCCAGCAAATGTTGGCAATATATATAAAAAAAAGAATATTAAAAGATGAATAAGAAACAGCTCTGCTAACAAGAGCATCCAGTCAAGTGAGGGCCTTAGGGGTCAGAGAGGCCGTAGCTAACTCAGCCTGAATGCAGGGAGGGGCAATGGGGACTTCCCTGCAGAGGGGACACCTGGCCTGAGTCTCAGAGTGTAGGAACTAGCCAGGTGGGAGGGCAGAGGCACCAATGGAGCTGAGACCCAGAGGCTGGAGAGCCTGAGCCTGGGATAAGGAGTCTTACAAGAGGGAGAAGGAGGGGAGACCTGCTCCAGTGGGAAAGACAAGTCTTTTCAGCTTCTAGGGCCTTAGCCACTTCCCACCCCCACCAAGAGCAGGAACTCTGCCCCCAGGCCTGGAGGAGATGCAGACTTCTCCTCAGGGCAGCTGAATGGCCCTCAGGGATTTTCATGGTCCCTGAGACTTCCAGCCAGCTGGAGATCTCATTTCCACAAGCATCAACGTTGCTCTTTTTCCACTGTTAATAAAAGATGTGTTCCGGTGACACCTGAGTTGGAGTGAGGTTGTTAGACTGACAGATGGAAGGAGGAAGAACTCGGCTCTGGGGGAGCAGGGAGAAGAGACTCAGAAAAAGGGAGGTGGGAAGGCAGACAGCCTGCTGCCTGAAGCTGTAGCTACTGCCCAAACTGTCGCCACCATTCACCTGTGATGACTTAAATTTAAGTAAATTAAAATAAAACAGAAATTCAGTTTCTCAATTGCACTGACTACTTTTCAAGCGCTCACTAGTTTCATGTGACTGAAGGCTACTCTATTAGCGCAGATTTAGAACATTTCCATCATTCCAGAAAGTTCTGTTGGTCAGCACTGGCCTGGAGGCACCGCAGGGAGGCATTTCTTCCTGCAGCTGAGTTGTAGACAACGTAATAATTTGCAAAACAGTGGAGTAAGCTCTGTTTACCAGGCTCCTTCCTGGTCAGGGTTTGCACAGCCAGCATCTTTGCTGTGCCTCCGAGACACAGTGAGGCTGAACGTCAAAATATGTCTGCCAGGGCTTCCCTGGTGGTGCAGTGGTTGAGAGTCCGCCTGCCGATGCAGGGGACACGGGTTCGTGCCCCAGTCCGGGAAGATCCCACATGTCGTGGAGCGGCTGGGCCCATGAGCCATGGCCGCTGAGCCTGCGCATCCGGAGCCTGTGCTCTGCAACGGGAGAGGCCACAGCAGTGAGACGCCCGTGTACCGCAAAAAAAAAAAAAAAAAAAAAAAAAATGTCTGCCAACCTGTTCTATGTGATAAGGGGCGAGGCATTTGACTTGAGCAATGAGGAAAATCAGGTGTGAGAGGAACCAGGGAAAATGGCTTCTTATACAGAGGGAAGGAGGGAGTCATTCCAGTCTTGTGGCAGAAAGACTGAGGTGGGACTTGGGGGAAGATGGTAACACTGAATGGGATTTTTTCAGGAAAAACGTCCTGCCCTTCTCTCAAAACTTCAGCAGAGAGTCAAGAGCCATAAAATGCATGGTGGGCTGGCTCGTCATATGGAAACCAGGGAAATAGCCGAGTTGCAAATAGGAGTCAGGGGCATGGGCACCAGGCCACGCAATATTCATGGAACCTCACTGCAAGCTTGGCCCTGTGTTAGGCATTTGGACACAAGTGTAGCTAAGACAGCCCCTCCGCCTGCTCTCCACACTGTAAGGGTGAGTGTGTGACACGGGGAGAGATTCTAGTGCTTAGGGAACACAAAAGAGGTCTGAACTTGTTGAGATGGGGATCATGGAAAGTCCCCCCCACCCCCAAGGAAGGCGTGTCTTTTTGGTTGTGAGGGAGACGCGGAAGCCACCAGATGGGGCGCGGGACAGAGAGGTGACCTGACAGTGGAGGGGGGTGCGTAGCCAGAGGGCCACGATCCTCCTTGGCTTCCGCCAGGCCCCGCTCGGTGCTGGCCAACAGCAGGGCCCGATGGCCAGTTGCGTGCTGGGGATGACGTGACCAAAGCAGGGTGGGAGGGTGAACCCCCCTTCTTGTTGAGCCCCCTTGGAGTGGAGAGGAGGAAGGGACTCCTGCGCCCATCAGAGGAGCTGAGCCTTCTGGGCGGGGAGGGCCCTGGTCGACCACCACTGCTCACCTGAGCCCCGCCAGCTTCCTCGCCATGGGCCAGGGCTTGGTCCGCATGGTGGCGATGAGCTTCTTCTTGTCTTCCACCTGCTCCAGAATCCGGGCCAGTTCCTCCTCAGACAGAGACTCCCCACCGGAGGTGCTGGAGGCCAAGGAGGATGACCTGGAGCAGAGGCGGGGTGGAGCAGAGGGGAGTGAGGAGGAGGCCGGGGTCCTCAGGGGCGCTGTGGGATGTGAGGGGCCCACTCAAGATGCCCCCAGCTCCCGCCCACACAGGCCTGCCCCGCTCAGAGCCCTCCGCGACTCCCCCCACCTGGCAGAGGAGGCCACTTCTCCTCCTGGAGCCCAGGGCCCCTCGCGGTCTGCCTCCTCAAGCTCCATGCCCCTGAGTCCCCCCCACGCTGCACACCCTCGCTCGTGCAGGGCCGCCCAATGGGAATATAATGTGAACCATGTATCGTAACGTTAAGTTTTCTAGTAGCTATATTAATATGATAAACGGACATGGACATATTAATTTTAATAATACATTTCATTTAACCCAGTATATGAAAAATTTATAATTTATAATTACAGTAATGTAATCGGTGTAAAAATTATTAATGAGACATTTTACATTCTTTTTGTACTGTCTTCAAAACCCAGGGTTCATCTTGTACTCACCACGGATGTCAATTCAGGCACAAAATTTTCATTGAACATATTTAATCTGTACTTGGATTTCATAAAATTTAGTTGAAAAAGTAGATTTACATATCCAAATTTTTAGACATACTTAAAAGTTTCCTTGTAAATGAATAAAGTAACATAATATCATTTTCCTTTGGTGTTCACATCTGCACTGACAAAGTTTGTCTTTTTTTTTTTTTTCCAGAAGAAATGCTTTGGCTTCAAAGTTAAATCAACTTCAAAACTACATCTGGGGCTTCCCTGGTGGCGCAGTGGTTGAGAGTCCGCCTGCCGATGCAGGGGACACGGGTTCGTGCCCCGGTCCGGGAAGATCCCACGTGCCGCGGAGCGGCTGGGCCCGTGAGCCATGGCCGCTGAGCCTGTGCTCCGCAACGGGAGAGGCCACAACAGTGAGAGGTCCGCGTACCGCAAAAAAAACACAAAAAACAAAACTACATCTGTTTGTCCAAGTTCAGTAAATTTTTTAACTCAGTGGTATTAACATCAGATTAAAATTAAATTGAGTTAAAAATGCAGTTCCTCAGTCACACCAGCCACATTTCAAATGCCTAGCATGTGGCTAGTGGCTATTGTATGGGACAGCACAACTGCAGAGACCTTCCAGCTGGAGGGTGTGATGACCCTCACCAGCTCACAGACAAGACTGTGTGCTCATCTGCCACAAAATCCAAGTTCTTGTCTGTGCTACTCACAGCCTCCTTCACTCATAAAAACACTGACTCTCAGCTGAGATGGCAGCAGCTGACAGGGGGTGAGGGAGGGGCTGGAGAAGTGTTCTGCCTGTGCAGCCTTTTTAGCACGTTTGATAAATGGAAATATCAGGATGTGGGCTTGGGTTACCACAGGTTTTAGAGACCAGTTTGCCTCTGTGAGTTTAGCTTCTGATCAACTCCTAAGGAGCAAGGAGAGGTCACAGGAATAAGGTGGAGAAGCGGGGGGACCCTAGCTCTTAAATGCTGGAAAGCCTAGAGCACAGGGACATTTTGCCTTATCTCACCCCCCCGGCCCCCAGGATATCTGCCTTTGAGTCTTTGCATAAGTTGTTCCCTCAGTTTGGGTGGTGGTAGGGGGGTGGGACATTCAGTCATTGCTTGTTCAAATTCCACCCGGGCTTTAAAGTCTTAACGAAATATTTACCTTCCTCGTGGAGGAACCGCAGCCTCCCAGCAACATGCTCTTTATCAAATCCTTTCTTGCATACATATTGCCTTCTGCTTTTTGTTGTGATAGCTGATGCCCATGTCCTACCTCCCCTGCTAGACTGTCAGTTTCTGAGCAACAGGACTGGATATTTTTCATCTCTATGCCCTGCCATGGCACTCAGCTGAAAATGGCACAAATGGGTCCTTGTCTGCATCCCTTACTTTGCATCTGCCACCCAGACAGGATGGGACCGCCTCCTTCTAAAGTTCCGGACACTCTGGGGCCCATCAATGATGCATTCAAGTTCTCTCTAAGTTGCTAAGGACACCATGCACCCTTTACCCTGTTAGCTCAGGTCTACGGACAACCAGACAGTAGACAAAAGCCCTAACTGAGCCAGGGATGGCTGGCAGGGGTGACAGAAGAAATCAGTGGCCCTTGCTGTGGGCCTTAATTTCCTCTGTAAAGTTGGAGATGTACAGTGGAACACCTGAGTGAGGGTGTGGGCAAGGAAGGTTTATTAGAAACCATTGGAAGGAGCATCAGCTCTTTGCCATAGTCCTGGTATCTCTGTTTCCAAAGCCTCCCAGCCCATTATCAATGGGGATTCTTAAAACATCCTGAGAAGTGATGCAAAGTAAAGTGGAAGAGGGAGGCAAAGAGAGGGAGATGTCCCATCAAAATTGGTAGCAAAAAATGAAACTAAAATCCCAACTTGCTGATTCCATAAACTGGCTCTATCCACTAACCCCCGTATGCAGATGCTAATGGAACAAAGGAAACACTGCAAGTAAACCAAACCCCCAAATCCTAGAATTTCAGAGCTGGTAGAACTTTTGAAGTTCTTCTAGATCAAAGCCACATTTCACAGAAGAGGACACAGGTCACCTTAGGAAATGGTGTGCTTAAGCCCTGGAATGACTCCTAAATCCAATTTTGTTAATTTCTCTCAGCTCCTCATCAAGAGCTGTGGTGAGTCACCAGCTGAAATTGAGAATTGGGATCTTTTCTCACCCTGCTGCCATATCACCTCCCCACTCAGAGCTCCACTTGCACCTGTGCTCCAGGAGGGCTTTGAGTCGAGAGTGCCCAGTGGCCCCTCAACCTGGGATGGCTGTGACCCTCATCCCGGTTCCACCCCCAACCGCGAAGAGCTTGGCAGGGGCAAAGGCAGGGACTAAGTAAAGAGCAGGGGCCGCCCGTTTATGGGAGAGAATGAGGGGGGAAGACGACACCTGGCCCTTATCAAGGGAGGAAGCAGGGCTGGAAGGAGAGGGAGAGCGCGGACTGAAGCGCGCCTGAAGCCCGGTCACAACACACCTGTGTTTCTTCAGCTGCTTCCACATCTCCTCCTTCCTCGGCACCTCCTTTTCCTTCTTTGGAGGTGCTCGGTGCTCCCTGAAGGAAGCTCTCCCGTCCCTCTTCCTCCTTCCTCCGCAGGTCTTCTCTGCCGAGCCTCGCTCCGGTTCCCCCAGCTGCTCTCTGCGTCCCCTGCGCTCTGCCTGCTTCCTCCGGGGAGACCCCGACCCCGGGCTGCCCCCGGCCCGCTCCTTCTGTCCAGGCGGGGCTCGGCGCCTGCCTGGCGCGTTCTCGGCTTTGTGAGTCCGCTTCCTCGAGGGTCTCCTCCCGGACCTGTCACCTGCAGGGGCAGGGAATGAACAGTTCTGGCCTCACGGGCCTCGACCCCAGGAAAGTGTCCCCAGCTGTGAGAAATCAGATGTACAAGATGCTTCCTGGACCTTAATGGTTCCAAAAGCCACCTCTTTCAGACAGAGCCTCTGGTCTCGGCTGAGAGCTAATGTCTCCCTCCTCTGACCGGCTGGCACTCCCACACTCTCACCTAAACCTCAGCTAGAGACCCAGACACATGCCTTCCTCTGCTTGGGGGTGCAGTCCCTTGGGTCAGAGCTCAGTCCTCTCCTGACGCCCAGGGCCAAGGCCAAGCGTAAGCCTCTGTTTGGTAAGGCTGGAAGACTGAGACGCAGAGGGCCTGCTGGCTCCGTTCTCCAAGGGCTGTCCCCTCATGTGCCCCACCTGGCATGAGGGAAGGGACGGGGGGTGGTGGTGGTGGTGAGAGCAGCGGAGTCGGTTCCGATCCTGTGTCTCAGCGCTGCTCCCACGTTGTTGCTGTTATTTTAAACCATGACTTTATAGCACTGGCAAATGGCCTGGCTGAGCAGAATCTACTCTCAAGTGTGAACTTTCCCCAACAGCTTGCCCAACACCTAGTGTAAGCACAGCTATCCCAGCTGGGCAGTTACACATTAAATGCAGGAAAAATTGTAATGAGGTTCTGGTATTAATAAGCAACCTCTCCACCACTTACTAGCAGGGTGTCTTTGAGCCAGTCACTTAACCTCTCTGAGTCTCAGCTCATCTCTAACATGGGAATGTTACTACTCCATCAGCTTGTTAATGAACATGACACAATGACTGACTTCTGAGAACGGACGTCATTACCCTGATATTCTTATCCGGAAATAAGATCTTTTTTTTTTTTTGCGTATGCGGGCCTCTCACTGCTGTGGGCTCTCCCGTTGTGGAGCACAGGCTCCGGACGCGCAGGCTCAGCGGCCATGGCTCACTGGCCCAGCCGCTCCACAGCATGTGGGATCTTCCCGGACCGGGGCACGAACCCGTGTCCCCTGCATCGGCAGGCGGACTCTCAACCACTGAGCCATCAGGGAAGCCCGGTCAAGATCTTTTTACTTGTATAAAGAACACAGGTTTGGAGCTAGGCCAGTCTGCCCGAAAATATCAGTTCTATCATTTACTTATCTCTGTGACCACAGATAAATTACTTAACTTTTCTGCACCTCAGGTTCCTCACCTGTAAAACGGCTCTAGTAGCCACTACATAGTTAGGTTAGGTTAAAACAGGAATAGTTAGGTTAATTTAAAACAGGAATAAAGGGTCTGACTCATGAGAGGTACTCAACAAAGGTCCTCCTCCTTCCCTCCCACCTCCAGCCTGCCTTGCCATCTTTGTGCTCTAAGTGGGCATCACCTGGAACCTGATCTGTCTGCAGAGCACAGGTTCTCACTTTTCACAGTGGCTCCCCATCCAGGCTTTTCTGCCACCACTAGGCAGATTTTCCCAACAGAGCTGTGAGAGCCCCAACTTTGGGCAGGGCAGGGCAGAGTAGAGTTTCATCACCCAACATCCCCACCAACAGTCCCATCAGTGATGGAGTCCAGGACAAGGAGTCCCAGGTTGTCAAATTCTTGCCTCTGTCCACCCCTTTTCCAGCCTCTCAAGGTTGTGCATGCAATGTAGCAGCCACAGAGAGTTTTCCTCGCTGCTCCCTGACCCTTGAGCTTTACATTCTGAGAAGCAAGCCACCCCGTGAAACAGCAACCAAAGCTGGTCGCTGGTGGATTTGGGTAGAGTAAGCTGGGGATTCAGAGTCTGGATATGTGGGCCTGAAACCTTGTTCTGCTGGTTATTACCCCGGTAACACTGGGCAGGTTTCTTGTTCTCTCTGAGTCAGTTTTCTCGTGGGTGTGCTGTGGGTGGTCTACCCAGATCTCCATTGTCTGGCCGTGGCATTGTCCCTTAGCTGCTATGCATGTTGGCTCTTACCGTTCACAGCTTCTCCCTTCCCAAGGGACCCGTGGTTGATGGAAACCATCTTGGGAAATGTCTGGGAGTTTACACCCCTCCCCTCTCCTCAAGTCAGCTGACAGCCAATTGCTAACTGATATGGGGTATAAAAAGTCCAGTCCTCTGGCCTCCAGGCAGAGCAAGTCTGTGGTTCATTCACTCTCCAGAGCTCCCTGTGGGATCAGGCAGAGGCTAGACCCCAGCTGAACACACAGCTTTGCTCAGCTCCTTCCCTTGATCTGTCCTGATTCCCTTACTCCTTGTCTCCTGAGAGCTGCCCTCAATAAATCACATGCACAAGAATCCCCATCTCAGGCTCTGCTTCCAGGGGACCTGATTTATCTATAGGCATCTATCTCAAAGTGTGGTAGGTAAATCCAACTGAGATAATATCTATACAAGTGTGATGTAAGGGGAGCATGCTGGGTTTAGCAAACAGAATTTGCTCTGTGGTTCAAAGATAAACTATCCAGAGTTCTCCTCTTGGATCTCAAACTAGGATACTGGTAGAATCCAAGAAGCACAGTGGTGGGCTTCACCCAGACCTGAGGAAGATATTCTGGAGGAAGAAACTTCTAAGCTAAGACCTAGAGTGAAAATAGAGTGTGTGTGTGCAGCGAGTGGGTATAGGGCAGGGTTAGGTAGTGAGTGGGTAGGAAGGATGCCAGAAAAGTTTTACGCAGAGGTGACATGGTCAGTTTTGTGCTTTTATAAAGGCCCCATTCAGTATTCAAACCCCAATGGAGGGAGTTTCTTGATAAAGATACTTCAAGAAACTGTAATCATAAAGGATACTGGAAAAAGAATTGTTCTGCCTTGGCTAAGAAGATAGAGAAAATAGGTAAAAAATGAAATGATTGGACTTCTGGGTTTCACTCCAATGTGTAAAGAGCTCCATCCTACTAACAAGAAAAAACCTGAACAAACTGAAAAACAATTCTTTTTAGATCCATCAGAAAATTGAGTTTGTAGGGCAAGCTACTGTCCGCAAACTGGAGAGGCAGAGAATCATAGCTTACCTTGAGCAGAAGCCCTCCATGGGAGCCAGTGCTTATAGTGCTTAAAGGGAGAGTATTCAGGACTTACTTTAATTAGGTATGGTAAGATACTCAGACATGGAAATGACTGTCATGGAGGAAGAGGTTTTTGGACTTACAGATCCCAAGCAACACCGTGTCACATAGGGCCACATGAGGAAGCACAATGTTCAGTCAGTAGCAAGGCAGAGAGGAAAAATGTGGGCATGAGCCTTTATTATGGTTTCTAAGGAAAGGAAGGGGTGAGGCAGGGTAAGCAGGTTTAGGATTGGCTAATTTGAATAATTTCAGTGGGCCCTGGAGCATAGGGGCATTCCCTAGTTGTTCTGATACCAGGCCCTGGGGTGAATAGGGCAGGTGGATAGAGGCCCAGAGTATGAGCTTGATAAAGATTGAGGTTATAAACCTGGGTTGGTTGGTTTGCATACGAAAGGAAAGCTTGCAGATGAGTTGTTTGCTATCTCTAAGAATTAGCTAAAACTGGGAGGGCTGTCCTTCCAGGGTCAACAAAGCCTCAAGGTGCCAAAGGATCAGAATATAGAAGATAAAAAGCATGGCTATTACTGGTAGGAATACAAACTGTAATTGATGAAATGCTGGAGGCTTATTGTGTGCTAGCTTGAGAGTTAAAAACTATGGGGCCCAGTCTTTGGAGGAGGGGGCACACTTTCGTGAATTTTACCTCCTGGGAGCACTAGCAGGTTCTCACTGTGAAGACTGGAGGAAAATGCATGGTGCTTCCAGCAGGGGGAGGGGAAAGTACTCATTTTAAAATATGAAAAGTAACCCAGATTGTCCTGTTCTCTTTAACAAAGGCCTGCTGTGAGATAATAGAAATATCTATTGGTCTGTGTCCCCAGTTCCAGGCACAGAGGTCCTAAAATCTTTGTAAAATCCTAAGAGCACTAGGAACATCTATTCTTCTAATGAGGTGATTCTGATGGGCTCCTGAATGGCTGGATGGGGACTGGTCACCAGAAAGACCAACCCATGATTAGAAGCTTGCAATTGTCAGCCCTGCCCCACCCCCAACCTCAAGATGGGGGAGAGGGGCTAGAAATGAAGTTAAGAATTGATGATGCCTATGTGAGGAAGTCTCTATAAAATCCCAAAAACAGTGGGTTGGGAGAGCTTCTTGTTGGGTAAACACATCCACATACTGGGAGGGTGACACACTCCAACTCCCAGACCTTCCCTCATGTATCTCTTCATCTGCTATTACTCTGTATCCTTTATTATATCCTTTAATAAACTGGTAAATGTAAATAAATATTTCTCTGAGTTCTGTGAGCCACTCTAGCAAATTAATTGAACCCAAGGAGGGGGTCTTTGGGACCTTGGATCTATAGCTGGTTGGTCAGAAGGACCTGGGCTTGTGATTGGTATCTGAACTGGGGGTAGGTTTCAGTCTTGGGGAAATAAGCCTGTGGGGTCTGAGTAAGTAGTGTCAGAATTGACTTATACTGTGGGACACCCAGCTAGTGTCACACTGTTGTAAGGGAAAACTTCCATACATTTGGTGGCAAGAAATATCAGAAGTGAAGTGTTCTGTGTGAGTAGTAAAGGAGACACATAGGGAAGAAACTCACAGTAGGGAAGAATTGGGTTTTTCCCTATGTGGGAAAGAAAAAAAACAGAGTGTTTCCTTTACACCTATGCTCCAGGGAAATTATTTTACCAGAGTGAGCCTAACTGACCAGAGTTTACCAGCTTTATTGACCTGGAGGAATGGAAATACCCCCACTCCAGCCACCTTTAGACTTCTTGTGTCACCAAAGGCTGGGGGGAGAAGGCTGAGAAGCTCTTGTGAAGGTCACAGCCTAGAGGCACAGGCTCACTAAAGATTGAAATCTAGTCATAGGATTATAGCATTTCCCTTGCCCCATACTTCACCACCACATAAACAAGACTCCAGTATAATGACAGGGGATGACAACAGAAAAAACTGCAAGGCTCAGACTCAAAAAAAAAAAAAAAGGAGTTCCTAGGGAAACTCAAAACAACAGGAGAGACAAGAACAAGGACACTAAAGGAAATTGAGTCCTCTGACACCTACAGCTACAGTGAACAATGAACATGGCCTAACAGCCAGACAAACATAAAACAACATACTAAAGGCCTATTTACCTCAGTTCTGTTAACCCAGTACATCATGTTTCTCTCAGCAAACAATTACAAGGCATACTAAGAGATAAAAAACACAGTTTGAAGAGACAGAGCAAACATCAGAACCAGACTTGGATATGGCAGAGGTTCTGGAATTATCAGACCAAGAATTTAAAATAACTATGATTAATATGCTAACAGATCTAATGGAAAAGGTGGACAACATACATACAAAAACAGATGGGTAGTGTAAGCAGAGAGATTGAAACTCTAGAGAAGAATTGAAAGGAAATGATAGAAACCAAAAACACTGTAACAGAAATGAAGAATGCCTTTGACGGGCTCGTTAGTAGACTGATCATAGTCAAGTAAAGAATCAGGAGAGTGGAAGATATGTCAATAGAAACTTCCCAAACTGAAAAGCAAATAGAAAAAAGGATAAAAAGATAGAACAAAACATCCAAAGAACTGTGAGACAATTACAAAATGTGTAACATAGAGTAATGGGGATACCAGAAGGAGAAGAAAGAGAGAAAGGAATAGAAGAAATATTTGAAGTAATAATGGTTGAAAATTGTCTAAAATCAATGACAGCCACCAAACCACAGATCCAGGAAGCTCAGAGAACACCAACAAGGACAAATGTCAAAAAATCTCCACCTAGTATATTGTATTAAAATTACAAAGAATCAAAGACAGAGAAAAAAATCTTGAAAGAAGCCAGAAGGGGGAAGAAAAAAACTCATTTTACCTCTAGAGAAACAAGTATAAGAATTATATGATTTCTCTTCAAAAACCACACAAGCAAGAAGAGAGTGAAGTGGAATATTTTAAAGTGCTGAAAGGAAAAAAAAAAAAACAAAACCCCATGGTCTAGAACTTTGTATCCAGCAAAATTATTCTTCAAACATAAAGGAGAAATAAAGACTTTCTGAGACAAACAAAAATTGACCAGACTTGCCTTGAAAGAAATGATAAGTTCAAAAAAAAAAAAGAAATGATAAGTTCTTCAGAGAGAAGGAAAATGATGTAGGTCAGAAACTTGGATATAAGTAAAGAAAGAGCATTCAAGAACGAACAAACAAATGACGTATAAAATCATTTATGTTTCTTACTTTTAATCTAACAGATAAGAGTTTTAAAATAATAATAGCAACAATATATTAGATGATTATAGCTAATGGATAAGTGAAATGAATGACAGCAATGTTAAAAGGATGGGAAGGAGGAATTGGGAAGACTCTGTTATAAAGTACCTGCACTACCCATGAAGAGGTATAGTGTTACTTGAAAGTGGACTTGGCTTAGTTGTTAATGTATACTGCAAACTCTAGTGCTAAAAAAAGTGAAAAATGTAGTATTTAGTATAATATGCTAAAAAAGGAGAGAAATTGGAATCATATAAAATGCTCAATCAAAACACAGAACAAGAGTGGAAGACAAGAATAGGAACAAAAAACAAGGGCAGTGAATAGAAACAGCAAAAAATATGGTAAATATTAATCCAACTATATCAATAATCACTTTAAATGTCAATAGTCTAAATGAAGCAATTAAAGACAGAGATTGTCAAAGTGGATAAAAAAAGACAACTATATGTTGTCTACAAGAAATCTACTTTAAATATAAAGACACATATAAACTAGAAGTAAAGGGATGGAGAAAAAAATATCATGCTAACACTAAACAAAAGAAAGCTAGAGTAACTGTACTAATTTCAGACAAACAGATTTCAAAGCAAGGAAAATTACCTGGGATAAAGTAGGGCATTACATAATGATAAAGAGGTCATTTCTCCAAGAAGACAAAATAATCTCTCATATGTTTGCACCTAACAACAGAGCACCAAAATATGTGAAGCAAAATCTGATAAAACTGCAAGGAGAAATGGATAAATCCACTACTATAGTTGGAGACTTCAACACACCTCTATCAGTAATTGAAAGATACAGTAGGCAGAAAATCAGTAAGGACATAATTGAACTGAACAGCACCATCAATCAACTGAATCTAATTGACATTTATAAAACACTTCATCCAACAACAGCAGAACATACATTCTTCTTGAGCTCACATGGAACATTCACCGAGATAGACAACATTCTGGCCCATAAACATATGTTAACAAATTTAAAAGAATAGAAATTATTCAAAGTATGAGGTCAGATCACAATGGAATTAAACTAGAAATCTGTAACAGAAAAATAACTGGAAAATACCAAAATATTTGAAGATGGAACAACACATTTTTAAATAACACATGGGACAAAGAAGAAGTCTCAAGAGAAATTTTAAAATACTTTGAATTAAATTTAAATGAAAATAAAACTTATCAAAATTTGTGGATGCAGCAAAAGGAGTGCTTAGAGAGAAATTGTAGTACTGAATACATACATTAGAAGACACTTAAAAATCTATAATCTAAGCTTCCACCTTGTGAAACTAGAATAGAAGAGCAAATTAAATCCAAACTAAGCAGAAGAAAAGAAATAATGAAAATTAGAACAAGACATCAATGAAAATTAAAACAGGAAAGCAATGGAGAAAATATGAAACCAAAAGCTTTTTTTTTTTTTTTTTTTTTTTTTTTTTAAAGAGCAGTAATATTGATAAACCTCTAGTCTGGAAAACCAAGGAGAAAAGTGAGAAAACACAAATTTCTAATATCAGAAATGAAAGAGTAGTTATCACTATTATCACATGGACTTTAAAAGGGTAGTAAAGGAATATTATGAAAAACTTGATGCTTATAAATCTGACAGCTTGGATGAAATAGACAAATTCCTAGAAAGACACAATTTACCAAAACTCATACAAGAAAAAATAGGTAATTTGAATAGGCCTATATCTATTTAAGAAATTGAATCAACAATTAATCTTAAACAAACAAACAAACAAAAAGAACCCAAGCCAAAAACCAACCAAACAAACCCAAAACCAGGCCCAGATGGTTTCACTAGTGAATTCCACCAAATGTTTAAAGAAAAAATATAATTTCTTTACAATCTCTTCCATAAAATTTCTATTAGGGAATACTTCCCAACTCATTTTATGAAGCTTGCATTACCCTAAAACCAAAACTATACAAAAACATTACACAGAAGGAAAATTACAGATCAATATCCCTCATGAACATAGATGTCAACATCCTCAATAAAACATTAGCAAATTGAGAGTTCCCTGGTGGCCTAGTAGTTAGGATTCCAGGCTTTCACTGCCATGGCCAGGGTTCAATCCATGGTCAGGGAACTGAGATCCCACAAGCTGCATGGCATGGCAAAAGAAACAAAACAAAACAAAACAAAACAAAAATATATATATGAAGAATAACATACCACAACCAAGTGGGATTTATTCCAGGTGTGCAAGACTGATTCAATATTAGAAAATCAATTAGTATAATCCATCATACCAACGTGGTAATGACAAAATATAATATGATCATATCAATAGATTCAGAAAAAGCATTTGAAAAAATACAACACCTATTCATAATAAAACCTCTCAGCAAACTAAAAGTAGATGGGAACTTCCTCAACCTGATAAAGAATTTTTACAAAAAACCTACAGCTAATATCACAGTTAATGGTGAGAAACTATATACTTTCCCCCTCAGATTGGGAACAAGATGTGGATGTTCCCTCTTACGTATTCAACATTTTACTGGAAGTCCCAGCTAATGCAATAAAACAAGAAAAAGAAATAAAAGGTATACTGATTGGAAAGGAAGAAATAAAACTGTCTTTGTTTACAGATTATATTATTATCTATGTAGAAAATCTCAATGAATCCACAAAAAACCTTCCTAGAACTAAAAAGTGATTATAGCAAGGCTGCAGAATGCAAAGCAAATGTGCCGGGGCAGGTGGTGCGGGGGCGAGTCAAGATGGCTGTGTGGGAAGACGTGGAGTTTGCATCTCCCCACAACTAGGGTGCCTGCCGGACGCTGGTGGGGGACCTTGATGCCCAGGAAGATGGGAGGAACCCCCAAGCAACCGGCTCATTTGCTCTGAGGGAAGCCAGCCACTATGTTGTGAGAATGCTCAAACAACTCTAGGAGGATGTCGATGTGGGGAGGAACTGAGGCCTCCTGCCATTGGCCAGCATCATCTTGCCAACAGCCATGTGACTGGAGCAGATACTCCAGCCCTAGCCAAGCCTTCAGATGAGACTGCAGCTCCAGCCACCATCTCACCCACTCCCTCTTGAGAGATCAGGGGTCAGAACCACATCGCTAACCATCCTCAGATTTCTGACCCACAGAAACTGTATGTGATGATAAATATTTATTGCTGCTTTAAAAAAAGAATTTAATGTGCCAAAGTCTTATATACCAGCAATGAGAAAATTGGAATTGAAATTAAAAACAAAACATCATTTACGTTAGTACCAAAAAATGAAATACTTAGGTATAAATCTAACAAACTATGTAAGGTCTATATGAGGAAAACTACAAAACTCTGATGAAAGAAATCAAATATCTGAATAAATGGAGAGCTATTTTATGTTCATGGATAAGAAGCCTCAATATTACTGAGATGTCAGCTCTTCCCAATTTCATCAATAGATTCAACACAGTCCCAATCAAAATATCAATGAGTCATTTTGTGAATTTTGATACATTTATTCTAAAGTTTATATGGAATAGCAAAAGATCCAGAATAGCCAACATAAGAGAAGAACAAGGTTGAAGGACTGACACTACCCAACTTCAAGACTTACTGTAAAGCTACAGTAACAAGGCAGTGTGATATCAGTGAAAGAATAGACAAATAGATCAATGGACCAGAATAGAGAGCCCAGGAATAGACTCACACAAATATAGCCAACTGATCTTTGACAAAGGAGGAAAGGCAATTCCCAAAATGGTACTGGAACAACTGAACATCACATCATATGTCAAGAAGAAAAAATCTAGACACAGACCTTATACCTTTCGCAAAAATAAACTCAAAATGAATCATAGATCTAAATGTAAAATGCAAAACTATAAAACTCCTAGTAGGTAACATAAGAGAAAATCTAAGTGATCTTGAGTTTTGAAAGACTTTTTAGATAAAACACCTAAAGCAGGATCTGTGAAAGAAAAATTTGATAAGTTGGACTTTATTAAAATTTAAAAGTTCTGCTCTGCAAAAGACACTGTTAAGGGGCTTCCCTGGTGGCGCAGTGGTTGAGAGTCCACCTGCTGATGCAGGGGACACGGGTTCGTGCCCCGGTCCGGGAAGATCCCACATGCCACGGAGCGGCTGGCCCCGTGAGCCATGGCCGCTGAGCATGCGCGTCCGGAGCCTGTGCTCCGCAACAGGAGAGGCCACAGCAGTGAGAAGCCCGCGTACCGCAAAAAAAAAAAAAAAAAAAAAGACACTGTTAAGAAGAAAATGAAAATACAAGCCATATGCTGGAAGAAAATATTTGTAAAACACATATTCAACAAAGAATTTGTACACAAATATACAAAGAACTATTAAAACTCAACAGTAAGAAAAACTCAATAAAAAAAGTGGACAAAATACCTGAACAGATACTTAACCAAAGAAAATATACAGATGGGAGATAAACATATGAAAAAATGTTATCACATGTCATCAGGGAACTGCGAATTAAAACAAGAAGATACTACTACACAGCTACCAGAATGACTAAAATTCAGTAGACTAACAGCACCAATTGCTGGTGAGGATGTAGAACGGCCACAACTATCATTTATTTCTAATAGGAATACAAAATGGTACAGCCACTTTGGAAGACAGTTTGGTAGTTTCTTAAAATGCTCAACGTAGGTTTACCCTATGATGCAGCAATTGTACTCCCAGATGTTTACCCAAGTGAATTGAAAACTTAGGTCCACACAAAATACCTAAAAATGTTTATATCAGCTTTATATTTGCCAAAAATTGGAAGCAACCAAGATGTCCTTCAATGGGTGACTGCATAAACAAACTGTGATACATACAGACAGTGGAATATTACTCAGTGTTAAAATGAAATGAGTTATCAAGCCATGAAAAAACGTGGCGGAACTGAGACCTCCCTGGCGGTCCAGTGGTTAAGACTCCACGCTTCCACTCCAGGGGCCGCGGGTTTGGTCCCTGGTGGGGGATCTGTCCCGCATGCAATGCAGCGTGGCCAAGAAAACCCACAAAAACATGGAGGAACCTTCAATTCATATTCCTATCATATTCCTAACTGAAAGAAGACAGATTGAAAAGGCTACATACTGTATGATTGCAACCATATGACATTCTGGAAAAGGGAAAACTATGGCGATGATAAAAGATCAGTGGTTGCCAGGAGGGCAGGGGAAAGAGGAGGGACATTTTTAAGGCACATCATTCTGTATGATACTGTAATGGTGGATTTGTTAAAACCCATAGATAGTTTTATACTTCAATTTAAAAAAAAGGAAAAAAACCCATAGAATGTACAACACAAGGAGTGAACCCTAACGTAAACTGTAGACTTTAGTTGATAATAATGCATCAATATTGGTTCATCAATTGTAACAAATATAACACACTAATGCAAGATGTTAATAATAGGGAAAGCTGGGGTGAGAGGAGGAAGGAAGATTATATATGGGAACTCTGTATATTCTGTGCAATTTTCCTGTAAATCTAAAGTTATTCTAAAAGATAAAATCTATTAAAAAATGAAATCATTGATCAATGAGATGCTCCAAGGGACATCTAAAGGAGAAGTTTCTCTAAAGATTAAAGGAGCTCATTTGATTTGTTTATAAGATATCAATGTGTTTATATAAATTAAATATTCCAAAAAATCGTAGAAATTTGGTAAAAATTTGGCAAATGAACTAGTTTATTATGTCTGGTTTAATAAAAAGAAACATGCCTTCTTTGATTTTTCAGCATTAAATACAACACAAGATTATACTTTTATTCTACTTAGGTATCCTAAACTTATATAGGTTCATTGATTAAATATGCTAGTGATACTTCTACTTAAAGTTTAAGATTATGAAATACATAAATTTGTGCTTAATTAAATTGATTCATCATTCTGAACATTTGATTTCAATAGATTTATGTTTTATAGTATTTCAGCTGCAAGATTAATTTCCAAGATTTATAGGTATCTTGAAACTTTGGACTGATACTAAATTGAGTTAATGGTATTCATTGGATGCCTAGATCATTTCTAAGTAAGATGAAATTCTGAAACATTGATTACTAAGCAAGATTTTAAGTTTGTATCCTTTCGCTTCTTTTTAAAAAATATGCTACCTAGAAGTAATAACTTTGTGTCTGTAAATGAACATGTACATTTCTGTCCCTTTGAAAAATTATGTGTGGGTTGTGTTTGTTTGCAGAAAGTTGTGTTATGTGTACTCATGAGTTCTGCTAGTCTAAAGTGCTGATGTGTGACAGCTGACAATTATCCATCTTCCCAGCTTATTCTGTGAGATAGAAGTTCCTTCAGTTAACGGTTATAATTCAGTGAGACTCTACTATGATTAGTCTTGACAGAAAGGCACAACTTTGTATGCAAAGTAAAAAATGTGTTTTTGTTAAGGGAGAAGGAATAGGTTTGCCCTAAAATGAAATGACAGGCTGTTGCAGAGTGAATGGAGCATGGTGAAGGACAAAACCTGAATGGATATAGAAAATAGCAGAAGGTTCATGGAAAGGGAATTTTACTAGTCTTGGATTATAGGTGAGTAAATAATGAGTCTGAGAAGCTATGAAACCTGTTAAAATCCTAACAAAATCTGCTCAGTTTTGATGGGCTTGTTTCTGTTTATTTTTATAGTTTACTGTTAGTTGCCTTCATTTATGATATTAAGCACACCCCCCCCATCCTTTATCTGACTATGTAGCAAAGATTCTGAGTCTTCCCACAATAATTCTTTGTGTTGGCTTTATTATGGCTTTGATTATTTAGGAAAACAAAGCTTCCTCACTTATGAAGTGCTAAGGTTCTTGGTAGGTGATCATGTTACCCTCTAAGTATATTTTTCAAAGGTTTTTTTGTCACTTTCAAATGAGTAGCCAAATATTGTTTCTAAGGCATCCATGATCCTATCTTGTGTTCAAATCTGAAAGCTTTTTTTTTTTTTTTGGCCGTGCTGCATGGCTTGCCGGATCTCAGTTCCCCAACCAGGGATTGAACCCGGGCCACCGCAGTGAAAGCGCCAAGTCCTAACCACTGGATCGCCAGGGAATTCCCATCGAATCTGAAAAATTTTGATTTCATTTTTGTTTCTAAGATTGACTCGTAAGTGTAAAATGAAGTAAAATAACTTTCAGAATATCTTTTGTATCT
Source organism: Aethalodelphis obliquidens (assembly GCF_003676395.1). Taxonomy (NCBI): domain Eukaryota; kingdom Metazoa; phylum Chordata; class Mammalia; order Artiodactyla; family Delphinidae; genus Aethalodelphis; species Aethalodelphis obliquidens. The sequence continues at coordinate 15,740,577 of NW_020837986.1, read as the reverse complement.
AAAACTTTCTTTGTGATTTCCTAGAGGGCCCTGGGAAGTCACAAAGATTTGTTTTTCCATCTCTTAAAAAAGAAAGGTGCCAGAAGCAGTTAGGGTTATTTGATATGTTACTGTTGGAGTTTCATGGGAAGTGGTGTCAAATCAGAAGAGACGCTTAGCCTTTTCTAGGTTAAACTGGTATAGGTCAAATGTTAAATATTTCAGCAATTGTATGCTCTATGGGCTTGCTCCTAGAGATTTTTCAATGCCTTTGCTGCCAGGATTGGTTTCTATTTATCAGAGTCCTGATGATGATTTTCTCATGTTAGGCAACGCTACAATTATCAGTCATAATTCAGTTATCATTTAAAATGTTTATTTGATAACAATCTTTTAAAATTTGAATCTAGCATTTTTAAGGCCAGTGCTGTTCAACTGGAGACGAACATCAAACTTACCTATGGAGTTTTATTAACATATGCATACTTAGGACCTACTCCAGATCTACCGAATCTCTTTACTTGATATAGTCTTGATATATTTTTCTTACATGCTTAGTATGTTTTGGTATATTATGTATATGTCTTTTTAAAATTGTTTTATACCTCAAGATATCTTTATCTGTTTAACCATCTTTATAAATCTGATATAATATTCATTGTCTATAAAGACATGCTTAACTATTATAGACATTCTGTTCAAAACTTTTAGATTGCCTTAATTGTGTTTGTTTTGTGTGCTACAGAAACAACTAAATTTCCTTGTCAATTTCATTACCGTTATGAAATATTTCACTTTTGACAGCTATCAGTAATAAGTTAACCACAGTTCCTGAAGTTCCTGTTACCTACAGATACTATTTGTTTTACCCCAAAGCTTCCTTGAAACCTCAGCTGTAGGCCAGAGTTTTTGTCTTCATCAAAGGACTGTCTCAGAACCCTGACTTGAAGGACTCTGTCAGGTACTGTTAACAACTAGCAAAGCAGTGAAATGCTTAAGCAGGAAGCAGGTTGGTTCTTGAATTCATGTCCTTCAACTAAAGAGACATAAACTATCCTCAAATTACTGGAAGATTGTCCCTAATGGTGACCTCAGGCTGAAGGTTCTTAGGAGCCACCCTGAAGCAGCAGCCTTTGGATGTACACAGCTGAGCCCAAGATCCACAGAACAAGACCACAGATTGTTAGTTTACGATCTGTATTCCTCTGTTTTCTATTCTTTTACATATCTTCTATCCTCTCACTCACTTAAGGCTACTTTTAACTGTATTACTTATAATCCCTGTTTCTAATATTGCTGTTTGCATCCTTAATCACTCCTTGGAATGACTAATTCCCAGCTACAATTCACCCATGAACTGGTGAAAAGGAGCCTTGGGAGCCAACCAGCTTCCCTTGGTCCCAGTTCCTTGTAAGAAATCAGTTGGCCAAAACCAGGTCACTGGGTGGCCCTCAATGACTGGTATTGAATCTGGCACAGAAACCTGCTGGCTACTACCCACAAATTGGACAGGAACTTATTACGTTGGTATACTAATACTGACTCTCAAGATTGCCTTTGACATTACCCAGGCTCCATTTTGGCCCATTGGTTTGTCCTCTAGAAAAAAGAGAATAGCTGATAGTTTCATTGGAAAAGGAGAAAAACTGGCCCTGATTCCAGAACTGAAACCCTAACTACTCTAGGGGAATTCTGGATTTCTTTCTTCTCTCCTCAGTACTCTTCATTTTATACTTTACAAGAGGCCCAGATACTAGGGTGAACCTTATGATTGAGAGAAAAAAGCAGCAGGACTCAGGCAATGCCACGAAGGCCGTAGAATGTATCTCCTTAGAGGTTAGAACAGAGCTGCTTTAGATATAGTATTGACCTCTCAAGGGTAATATGAGCTGTTTCAGGGGAAGAATATTGTACTCACATTCCTGCAGACCTTTCAGAGATCTTTAACATTACTAAAAAGATCCAGGTAGTAAATGAAGATATCATAAAACTGGGTTATATGTCTAATGACCCCATATGTAGTTCTGTGGACACATCAGTTTGGGCATGAGATCTGTGTTCTTGTTCAGTCTGGGCACTCTTGGCTCCTGGCTGAAAAGTGGGCTATATAAACTCTGGTCATAATCCTCTTAGTATTTTTCTGCATTACCGTGTTCAGATGTGTGATCTCCAGAGTTTTGAATTCTATTACACAGCTGCTGTGCGTCAAATGATCCAGCAAAGTGTCATCCCTCAAAAAGAACTGGAAAACCTGATACACAGGTTGAAAGGACCACCAGCAGAACAACTTTTCAGCAGACAATTGACATGCAATTATGACACCTCAAACAGCAGTGAAGATCTGAATTGATACTCTCAGATACTGATGGTCAGTCCTTCAGCTCAGGATGAAGAATGACCAGAAAGACAAACTGAGAACTGAAGCCATTTCCCCACATTCAGCCTGGACATGGAGAAGTCCAACTACACATTAGTGTCTATATGAAGATGATGTTGTGCTATGCCTCTATCTTCGTTAGCATAACTTTATTTTTCCAGGAAACTCCTGACCAGCAAATGGCTTGATTGCTCATTACAGAATTTTCCCAAAGACCCATCAGCTCTGCAGTGGAAAGCATAACAGACTCTAATTTGCTTCCTAAGATTTTTTTCAATGCTTTGCTTCAAAATCCTGGCCTTGCTGTTTATTGTGGATTGTTATATTGTGATTCTTACCCAATCCTAATCAAGCTGTCACTTTGGAAGTCCTATCCTAAATCAAACGTTCATTTCTTAATAAATTCTGACTTACCTTCCCCTCTCTGAGATATTGTCAAGACTTTGCTTGCTGTAAGCAATAAATCGGCTTTGTCTTATCAACAGGCCTGTTGGTGATATTTAGGGAGCCAGCTCTTGACAATAACTTAGATAAACATATTTTTTTTTAAAAGAAGGAATGAAAGGTGGACTAAAGAAAAAAAGATCTTGGAACTACAGAGGGAGAGTGATGAATTATGGTTGGGATGGTTGGAAATGCTTCACCAAGAACTGATGTTTCCTCTGAGTCTTAAAGGATGAACATGAGTTTGACAAGAGAAGAAAGGGATTGAGATAGAGAGGGGTAGTGGTGATAGTGAGGTGGGGGGATTCTGGGCAAAGTAAACGGGGGCTTGAAGGACTCCAGTGAAAATGCCAAGAGGTCTGGGGCATGGGTGACCAGGGCAGAGTTGAGTCTCGGGTGTGGTTGGTGCTGGGGCAGGGAGCATGGAGAGAGGAAGTTGCCCAGAGAGCAGTGCATACCCTTGGGGAGCAGGGGGAAATCTGGAGGGAGAGAGTGTAATACTGGAGCATCGACCGGATGTGATCTGCATCAAAGGATGATGCTAGCAGCATTGAAGAGGCTGTTGAGGGTGGGGACAGTGGTTCCCAGTCACTGTGGGGCAGACCCCATGAGCATGTTTGCTGTGGTTGCTTCACTTGTTGTGAAGGCAAGAAGAGGCATCAAGCAAGGGTCTGACTCCACCATTAACAATCTCCATGTCTTTGGAACTTGGTTTCCAATTGCTGCAATGACTGCAGGGTCTGATGAGACACCTGGTGTAAGTACACTGAAAAGTACTGAGTGCTAGTTACAGACTCAAAGACAGGTGATCGCACGTGTGGCAGGGTAGGTTTTCTTCACCCACTCCTACGCTAATGTCTTCTCCTTCTCACCTTCTATGGGAAGAGTGTTTTGGTAAGACAATGCAACCACAAAGGATTTAAGTGTGATAGTAACTCATCCAAGTTAAGAAGCTGTTCAGTATTAGCCATGAAAGATGGGTTTGTCCTACAGATGCTCTTTGCCATGGTCTGAAAGGCTTTGGCCAGAAACAAATCTACTTCCTCCAAAGACATGGGAGCAAGTGTGAAAAAGTGTGTGCCACCACAGCTGTGATCCCAGGGAAGAGCTCTAGAACTGAGCTAGGCTCTCAGAGAGGGCAGAGGAACAGAGAGGGTGGGCAAGGGATTAAGGAGAAGGGTCTCATGGTCATCAAAGACCAGTTCCATATTGCTTGACAAGACTGAGTAAGAAAGTCAATATACGTTTGTATCCTCTTCTGAACTGTGTATCCTCAGTCAGCTAAGAAACAGTTTTCTCTTTGGTAATGAACTGTACCAGGCATTCTTCCAAGCACCGTAGATGTAACTTGGTGGTTTACATATTTTTTCCAAGCTGTAATTCCTGTTGTAATCTCATTTCCCAACTGAATGGAATTCATGTGGAATGTGGAAAGCAAGCCAGAATTTGTCTTTCAATCTTCCCCAACCTCTTTTACACAGAAAGCAAGCTGCTTTTTTAGTTTTTCTTTCATAGTCAGTTTTCAATAGACTCCACGTAATGCATAATTTAGGAGCTAGGAAGGCAGCTGTCACATTAGGAAGACTTCCAAGCCCCGAATGCACTCGTTTACACTTAAAGGCTTCCTCACGTTTATGCACCTGACTCAAGTCAGAAAATTCAGAGCAAAAAATAGGCTGAAAGGAAAATAGAGAAGCTGGAAGACACAGTGGGTCTGGCTCACCCTCCAACTCTTAACAGTTAAGTATGTTCACTAAATGATACAAGAGGAGGGAGAATTCTGATCCTCCTTTTCAACTAATAGAATAAAAAATTGTAATTATTTTGAGAAACAAACTTTGTATTCTCAGACATTTTTTTCCTTCTTGTAGAACATAAGCTGAAGGTATAGGATTTAGGTCCCTCAGAGGTGACTCCACAGGAGATTTAAAATGGAAATCTTTATGTAATTGTGTTCCAGTTCATTTAACAGATTCCCATTATTGAACTTCACTGCATTTCTTGACCACTTGGGTCCCTGAAGTTAAAATTTTGAATCACTTCCTCTTTTCTATGCAGAAGGGAAGATGGCAAGGGCGGGGAGGGGTGTGTGTACGTGGCATATTTCAGTAGAAAAAGGTTTGTGTTTTAGGCAAAATAACTTTCCATTTCAGTCCTGCTCAAGGACCATTCACCCACAGGTGACCCCCACAAGGCCCACCCCTTCAGGGATGGTGGAGGGGGAGTCAGGATGGGTGCAGACGGGACAGCAGCTGGAAGACAGCAGGGAAATGGAATGTAGAGGACCAGACCCGAGCATCCTACACACAGTGTCATCAAGGGAGCTGACCCTCCTCGAGGACAGGTCCAGCCCCACTGAGCACCGTGCACTTTTTCACACTCACTCCCAAGACTCTGGAGAGATGTGAGGACTGGATGCAGAGGCAGGTGGGGTGGGGAGGAGGGAGAGTGGCCATGGGGCAGCTCTGGGCATAGGAAGGAGTGTTGAGATGTCAGTGGTGTCTCCATGGCTCCTCCCGCCTGCCCAAGAGCCCTGGCTCCCCTGCACATCTTGCTCTTGGGTGCCCCCCCACCCCCCGCATCACGGGGCTGCTTCACCAAGGGCTCAGGACCCTGGCAGTGGGGGAGCAGTAGGTGCAAGAGGAAGGGCCAGGCAGAGGAGGCAGATGGGGTGGATCCTGGGGCAAGCTCCTCCACGTACCGTGTGCCAGCATGGGGCCAGGACTAGCCCCTCTCAGAATGAGGTAAGAGGATCTCTCCCAGCACCCCCACCCCCACCAAGAAGTCCATCACCTCCTGAGATTCTGCTTCCTCACCTATAAGCAGGGCCCTGCCTGGGATGCAAGGAGGAGAGAAGGGCACCATAACCACATGTCTCCTGACCTGAAGTGCAGGATGCCCGACCCATTCATGTGGCTCCTGCCCTCCTGGCAATGGAGAATCTTCCCCCATTACTTCTGCTGGCTCTTCAGCTCCTTGTGGAGCAGGTCGCCCCCTCCAGGTGAAGCCTTCACTGGCTCACAGAGGAGCTGCGTCTGCATTCCCGATGGGGAGGTGACCCACCACTGCTGGTATTTTGTGGAGGGTAAGGGTGTGCCCTCTGCAGTCAGGCGGCCTGCGTGTGAGCTCTGACTCCCCCTCCTAGCAGCTGCCTGGGACAGAGGCCCGGCCTCCCAGGCTGGTGAGTGTTCACTGCTCCCTGAGGCTCAGCTCAGCGTCACTAACTCTGGGCCTCTCCCCTGACTCCTGTGGCCGAGCAGCACCCAGCCTCCTCCCCAGTTATTGGGAGGCTCCTTACGGTGAAAGGGAGGGAGGGAGGGAAGCAGGAGCATGGAAGAGAAGGCTGGTGGCTGGCTGGGCCTTGGGGCTCCCCAGGACACCTCACCCCATCTCACCTGTGCCGGGAGAGCTGCTCTTCGCCCGCCCCCTCGCGCCGCCTCCTCCTGTAAGAGATACAACAGGGATGACCCACTGACCTCTGGAAAGTCCCCTTCCCTGCACTGCCCCATCTCACTGTGGGGACCCTCAGAGGGTTTACAGCACCTCAGAGGGAACCAGGCTCCAGCTATCTAACTCAACAAGCTCCAGAGTTCCCAGTCCTGACATTTCTTTGACACCCTGGAAAATCATGAGGTCAGAATATCTCCACAACCCCAGACAGACAGATAGACAGAGAAATCTGTGGAAGGGATTGCTAAGGAAAGGTGGCTCTAACCAAGACAGGGGCGGCTGAAAGAGCCCCGCGGGCTCTGATGGCTTCTGTTGCTCAGTGTTAACGCAGGCACAGGACAGGTCGTTTTTAATCCCCCCAACAGCCCTGCAACGGGGCCATGGCTGCCTTCATTTCATAGATGAGGCAGGGAGAGCTTGGATAACCAGACTGAGGCTGCTCAGCCAGCAAGCGGCAGGCCCTGCACTCGAACCTGTGTCCCTGTGCCTCAAAGGCGCTGTCTGCTTCCCCATCCCCTGCTGCCCAGGAAACCTGGGAGTGGGCAGAGATGAGGATAAACTCACCTTCCTCCCCAAGGCCCTTTAGCTGGCAGCTCATGGTCTGCAGGGCTCGCTTGGCGCCCAGGCTGGCTCACAAGGCTCGCTCATCCACGCACACCGTCGGCCCAGGGTGTTTTGAGGCCCTCATGGTGGCCGGCCTCCTTTCCTGGCAGCCAGTGCTCCTTGGCTGTTTGAGATTGAATGTGGAGGCGGGTGAAGTTTGGGAGAGAGGCAGGGCAGGAGGCGGTGAGTTCCCAGCCCTTCAATCCAGCTGCACACTCCTCCGCTCAGGTTTCCCAGCAAAGGGGCGGTGTGGCCTCACGTTTCAGGCATCACTTACACACGGAGGGGCCCTGGAGGGGCCAGAAGCTGCTGGCTCATGTCCCGGCAATGCTGCCACTTGCACTCCAGCCAGGGGAGGTGTGAGGATCATCCCAGGGTTTTTTCCTTCTATCTTGAGTCACTGGTTGGGACAGGCACCAGGGAAATTCTAGGATGTTTGTGAAAGTTATCATCAGGGCTTCTATTTAAAATACAGATTCCCAGGGCTACCACTGGGCATTCACATGAGTCCTGGTCTGAATCCTGATACAGGAGTCCTGAGCCCACTTTGATGAACTGTTCCTGCTCCCACTATACCTGCTCACTCGCCAGCTCTTCCCACTGCTGCCTGGTTTCAGAAAAGGCAGATTTGGCTGCATTGAAAACCATGACCAGGCTTTCAGAGGAACGGTCTGAAAGGTAATCACAGCCCTCAGCATCCCCTGTTCTTAACCTGGGTTCCCTGGCACTCTGAGCGTCATGGATGGAATTTTGTGGGTCTGTGAACAGGAATGGGGGAAAACATTACGTCTTCATGTTTTCTAGCCTTTAACTGAAATTTAGCATTTCCCTCAAAAAATGTGTGATTTTGTCCCCAGTGGGAGTCACGGACATTTTCTTTTCTTTTTTTAATTGAAATATAGTTGATGTACAATATTATATGTTACAGGTGCACAATACACTGATTCACAATTTTAAAGGTTATGCTCCACTTATAGTTATTGTAAAATATTGGCTATATTCCCTGTGTTGTACAATATTTCCTTGTAGCTCATTTTATATACAGTAGTTTGTACTGCTTAATCTCCTACCCTTATATTGCCCCTCCCCACTTCCCTCTCCACACTGGTAACCACTAATTTGTTCTCTATATCTGTGAGTCTGTTTCTTTTTCTGTTATATTCACATTTGTTGTGTTTTTTAGATTCCACATATAAGCGATATCATATATCTGACTTATATATATTTCTGTTTGACTTATTTCACTTAGCATCCCTCCAAGTCCATCCATGTTGCTGCAAATGGCAAAATTTCATTTGTTTTATGGCTGAGTAGTATTCTGTTGTATATATATATACCACATCTTCTTTATCCATTCATCTGTTGTTGGACACTTAGGTTACTTTCATATCTTGGCAGTTGTAAATAATGCTGTGATGGACATTGGGGTGCATGTACCTTTTTGAATTAGTGTTTTTGTTTCTTTAAGATAAATACCCAGGAGTGGAATTGCTGGGTCATATGGTAGTTTTATTTTTAGTTTTTTGAGAAACCTCCATACTGTTTTCCACAGTGGCTGCACCAATTTACATTCTCACCAACAGTGTATGAGGGTTCCCTTTTTTCCACATCCTTGCCAATGTTTGTTGTTTGTATTCTTTTGATGATACCCATTTTGACAGGTGTGAAGTGATATCTCATGGTGATTTGATTTGCATTTCCCTGAGGATTAGTGATGCTGAGCATCTTTTCATGTGCCTGTTGGCCATCTGCATGTCCTCTTTGGAAACATGTCTGTTCAGGTCTTCTGTCCATTTTTTAATCGAGTTATTTGTTTTGTTGTTGTTGTTGAGTTGTATGAGCAGTTTATATATTTTGGATATTAACCCCTTATCAGTCATATCATTTGGAAATATTTTCTCCCATTCTGTAGTTTGTCTTTTCATTTTGTTGATGGTTTCCTTTGCTGTGCAAAGGTTTTAAGTTTAATTAGGTCCCATTTGTTTAGTTGTTTTTTTTTTTCTTATTTCCTCTGCTTTAAGAGACAGATCTAAAAAAATATTGCTATGATTTATGTCAGAGTGTTCTGCCTATGTTTTCCACTAGGAATTTTATGGTTTCTGGTCTTATATTTAGATCTTTAATCCATTTTGAGTTTATTTTTGCATGTGGTGTTAGAGAAAGTTCTAATTTCATTCTTTTACATGTAGCTGTCCAGTTTTCCCAGCACCACTTTGAGAAATAAAATATTGCCTGCCATATCAATAAACAAAGGATGTCACAGTCATCAGTGATTGTAGCCCTCCAACGCTGAGCTCATGAGTCCTGAGGGAACTCAGGAAAGAAACAAAGAATACCTGCCATCTAGCAGCCATCAGACTGCAGCCACTCCCAACAGTGAGCCTGAGGGAACTCAGGATGAGAAAACACAGGATACTGGCCCCAGATAGCTGAAGTCATATCAAAGGAATGACTTCAGTGAGCCCAGACTCTTGCATCTTCCCTTACATAGAAAAGCACTAAATTCCTTCACTTGAGATACCTGGTTTTCTTTAATTAACAATAATCTTTTGATGCTCAGACTACCTGACCTTTGTTGCAAAACTCTTATATATTCTGGCACACACCCCTCCCCCACCCCGCCTCCTCAGAGCAATTTTCTCAGGGTTACTTGAGATGCTGCCTCCGGGCTTGAAGTCCTCATTATGTCTGCCGCATAAAACATAACTTTTAGTCTACGGCCATACCACCCTGAATGCATCCGATCTCGCCTGATCTTGGAAGCTAAGCAGGGTCGGGCCTGGTTAGTACTTGGATGGGAAACAGGGCAGAGAGCCAGGCTTTGTCTCCTGAGGACACTTTAAGATAACAGTCATGGCAAGAACAGAGAGGAGCTAAACCCTGTTTGAGTAAAGGATCAAGAGGTCACATATTTCCCATCCTTGGGGCAAGGGAGACATTGCACATGTGCAGGAAGGCTCCTCAGGGGTTAAGAAGGAGGGGACACCACCCCAGAATAGGTGATACCAAGGCCGTCCCATAGGTCTCTAGGTTGTAATCCATCTTGGAAAAAAGTTGTGCACACATGTTGGGGAGGGTCCTAGGGCAGGGCAGGTGTGGAAACAGAAACCAGATAATTGGCCAAAGGTAAACAAAGACCCAGAAGAACTGCCCTGTATGAATGACTTAATCGCCTCTTTACTGCGCTCCTCCTCGTTAGGGAGGACGACGCCCACACCCTTTCTCTGCAGGTGTGCATCTCTGCCTTGCTTCTGTCTTAACTGAACAGTTTCTCTGTGTGCTCTCCCACTTGTGCTGTATCTCTAATAATAAACTTTATACCTCTTTTTACAGTTTTTGCCTCCTTGAGAAATGCATTTTTCAGTGGGGGCAAGGGCCAGGGGAATTTTGCTTCTAGCCTCTAGCCCCTGGTGGACTAGTGGCTAGGATTCCTGGTTTTCATCTAGGCTGCCCAGGTCCAATTCCTGGGCAGGGGACTAAGATCTCACTTCAAGCCACCGCTCATTGCTGTCTCTCCAACATCACTTACACATGTTATTTATCCTTCCTGAGCCTCTGTTTCCCCATCTGGAAAATGGGGATAAGAAGACCCCTTCTGGGACTTGTGAGGGATAAATGGATGAAGGCAGGTAAAGGAGCTTGCACAGGCCAGAGGACTCCAGTAGATGGAGAGCGCGTCCCACTGCCCACACATGGGAGGTGCCTGCTTCATGCTCTGGGCCCTACTGGGCCTTGTTTACCTCCCCTCACTCCATGTTCTCTATCCATGCCCCTCTGTGCCCTCGGCAACTGTGCAAAGAGGGCTTATCTCTTCCTTGTTATAGGAAGATCCCAAGGCCAGTGCCAGGTTAGCCAAGAAACTCTGCTCACCTGTCAGCAGGGAAGCACCTGGACTCAACCCAAGCCAGAGTCCAAGAACAGCTCTTGCAAAAACCTGCAGCCGAGCCCAGTCAGAGTGGCTTCTCCACTTTGAAGTGATGTTTCTTAGGCTGTGGGTAGCATTCTTCCCAAGCAGGGGAGAACCTTGTTAGAGCAGGTGGAGCCACACCAGGGAGTCTCGGCGTCACCTGCAGTCCACCTCCTGCTGCTTCCGCTGCATGGGCTTCATGTCCCACCATACTGATTTCTCCTTGTCTTCCTCCTGCTAGAGGACAGAGGAGTTCTTGTGGGCATGAGTCCAATACCTCCAGGGTTGGGGAGCTCACTCCCTCTTTAAGCTGCTCTTTTCACTCACACACACACTGGCTTTGGTGAGAGTTCATTCTGGTGCCTATTTCTGAAAGCTTCACAGACACAGAAGGCTCATCATCGGAAGCACCCAGAGTGCTCCTTCCCAGGTGGTCAGCCACACCCACAAGTTTTGGTCATTTGCATCCATCCAAACCAGTCCCTGAAGCTGAATCCAGCCTCTGTACCCTGATGCTAAATTAAATCTCGGAGACAGAATTTTGGGTGAAGTAGGAAAGAATAGCTTTATTGCTTTGCCAGGCAAAGGGGGCCACAGCGGGCTAATGCCCTCAAAACTGCGTGTCCCCACTTGGAGAGGGTAGTGAGAAATTTTATAGTAATGGTTCAAAGAGGGCGTGATCAGCTCGTGGACATTATTCTGATTGGCTGGTGGTGAGGTAAGTGAGAGTCAGCATCATCAACCTTCTGGTTCCAACCCTTCTGGGGTCTACGTGGATGTGGGCAGCACACCTTTGTTAACCGTTAACGTCTCTCACCTGGTGGGGGTGTCAGTATCTGGGAAACAGCTCACAGATATTGTGTGTCTCCCCTGATGGGGCACCAGGACCCTGTCCGAAGGCTGCACTGTTGTTTCTCTTGACTGTTTTTTCCTCCCTGGTCTCACATCCCCTCCCTTCCCTAATTAACAACTGTTTGAATCTGCTCGTTGGAACTCAGGGAAGGTCATGGAGACTGAATGAAGCCTCTTTCCTGTAATCAAAGAAGTGGGGGACACAGAAGGGCTTTGTGCCCAGGAGCCCCACAGGCCCTGCTCGGTGTCACCCACAACCCACTTGCCACAACTCTTTGATTGCACTGGCCACACTTGGCGACTTGAATCTCTCTCCCTCCCTTATGTTCCCGCAAGTGTGAGGCAGCCCTTGACCCTCCACAATGCTAGAAAAAAGGAGGTACCCCGTCTTGTTTGTGGGGAGGGATCAGGGGACCCCCCAGGAAGTGGCGTGCTGAATTGAGTTTTAAATGTGAGGAAAGTATCTTGGGCTGAGGTGACAGCAAGGACAGGGCAAGAAGTCTGCCACCTGTCCTTCAGTGGTGTTGCTGGGTAAGTGTGAGGTGAGGCCAGGAGGAAGGTGAGTCTGATGGGCAGGCTGGGCAGACTGTGGAGGAGACTGGCAATCATATTTCAAGGATACAGCACCCTGAAGGGCTTTGATCAAGGACACAAGCCTCTCAGACAGAGGGTTAGAAGCAGGTGAGTCATATAACCTCTGACGCTGTGTCACTTAATTCTAAAAGTTTTGCCATCCTTGAGGAAATGCAGCCATTGGATATGCAGTGTCTGAAAACAATATCCGACTCCAGCCACCAGCAGGAGAGAATAGGCATCCTGCCTGGTGGTCTCTGGTAGTTGCAGGGCAGGTGGGGCAGCCATGGCTGTGGAAGATGTTTCCAGGTTTCTGGCTTGGGTATTATAGTTACACTGCTGTCCACATTCTTTATACTCCTTTCCTGTGGAGATTCTGAGCCCACTTGGGATGGTCAGCATTTTGCCAGATGTCTGATTCTGGCTTATATTCTCCTTGCATCTTTGCCACTTCTCCAGGACGGTGGGTACACGAGGACTCAGGCACACAACTCCACTGGCCTAGGTTGCAGGTTTCTTCAGAGGATGAGGAGGTGGTGTACCTGATACCATCCCAAGAAGCCCTGTAAGAAGACAAGCTCTGCTCCTTACCTGGGGAGACGCAGCAAGGCAGAGGTCAACACTCCAACCACGGGAAGGAACTGCACCCCGAATCGTCACGTGGAGGCTGGTGTCTGAGGAGATCCTTCGAGCCTCTGGGAGGATTCCTTCTCTCTTTTGCCCTTGAGTTTTGCCTCAAGAGTTGCCTTTTCTTTGTGGTGATTTCACCATGACTATAAGGTGAAATCTCTTGATTTCACATATTTGCAAGTTTTAAGAAAAGCAACCTCCTTTGAGGACAGTGAGACCAAATCAGGGGGTGCAAAAACACATCTTTTAACTTTTCATAAAATATTCTTTTTCTTTTTTTTCATTCGCTCAACACAGGATCTAGCTAATTAATACTTGAGTTACATTTATCGGACATTCAACCCAACATAAATAAACATTGCTCTGAAGAGTAATAATGTTGGAGTGGTATTTTATCACGATGGTGAATATTTCTATTGCTAAGGTTAAGGGTGGTAAGCTCTGTAGTAATTCTCTTTCATGGGTGTGGCTCGATCTGAGAAAACAAAATCCTAAAATCCAACAAAATGACAACAAAATGATGTGCAATTTCAACAACAGTCACAGGCATCCAAATCTGATGGTCCTTTTGTCTCAAAACCCCTCATTAATGGGGAAACTTCTTGGATCACCTTGTTAATTTAGCTCCCCAATTAAAAAAACATACCTCTATATAATTAGCTATGGGTATCTGCTTACAGACATCCAGTGTCCCTCACAGGATGTTGTAAACCAGCACAGTGGAGAGGATCCAGTGACAGGAGGGAACGCCCTCCCTGGATAAGGTGAGCTGGCCGGTGGCCGGATGCTTACCTTCCAGCTTCTAAGGTGCACCAAAGAGCTCCCTGTGGGGAAGTTTGTGGTGCAGGGTAGCAGCGGGACCATAGAGATCTGGACAGCAGCCATGTTTCCCTGCAAGCTCGGGGGCATGTATTAAGAACAGGCTGATTCTAAGGCTCCTTTGGGCAGGTTCTTGGTTCCTCAACTTTCCTAGATCAGTACTGAGGGTCGCGCAGAGCCCTGAAAGTGTTCGCAAAGATCTGCTGTGTTGTGTCTGCCATTCTGGGCTCTTAGTCAGGAAGGGAGACCCACACCCAGGTATTTGGGACCTCAGGGAGCACTACTCCCAGGGAGAGGATGATTCTGGCCAGATAGAAGCCGAGCAGATCAAGAGACCTGGCTGGGCATGACCCATGGCCCACGAAGAATACTGCAGCCAGGCGGTGGATGGGGCCATGGGCTTCATGTGCCTGCTTCTTTCCCCTCCACGCCAGGAATCAGTCAGGCAGAGAGCTGGGAGCCAGAACTCCGAGGCCCTGTTACTTCTGCCCGTAGGGGATAAGGACAATTAATAAGTGGAATGCTCCTCACAAGCAAGCCATTTACAGATGTCACCTGAATCAGACAGGTGACAAATCCCTCTTCAGTCCCCATTATATGTATATAGGACATAAACAGGATACTCCATTTCTTCATCTGTTTGGTGGAGGTAATTCTGCTACGAGTCCTATAAGGGTGCTTTGGGGATAGAGGGAGTAATGTGGCTATAACAGGAACACCCTGAAGCCCTGAAGAGTTCAGAGGGGTCCCCTCGCTCACAGCCCCACTTTTAGCAGAGCACAGACTGGGGACCCTTTCCTCTGCTCCTTGATGCACCTGCTGCAGTGCTCTTTACCACGGCGGCAGAGAGGTCAAATTCGCTCCGCTGCTGCCCACCTCTGGCCTGTGCTGTGCTCTCTCGGGGCCATGTGGCTCTGGGAGCAGGGTGGCTTCTCCTGCATCCCCCAGAGCAGCACTAAACCCAGGACACAGTGTGCTATCGCCTGTCATCAGCAGCTTGCGGATAACCAGGTGTGGTTGTAGCAGAGCCCTGGGCAGGAAATCCCAAACAGGGACAACTTAACAGCTTGAAGCTCCTTGGCTGCTTGTGCCCTGCCCTGCTCCCCCAAGTTTTTGAATGCCGCCTGCCATGTTGTTTCTAGAGTTCAATCTTCCTGGCACGATGCCTCTCATCTGATAAACTAGACTGTCAAGTTGATCATGCACAGAGCGGGGTGGAGAAAAAGACCTTTACTGAGCTGTATATTCCCCATGGTTTAAGATCCCTGGGGAACTCCCAGCCATGTGGTTGGAATGCTGCTTGGTGAGCATGGACCATGGGAAGGAACCAGAAAGGGTGCAGGGGGCTTCACTCGTTGAGATGCATGTATCTGTCAGGGATACTACCTACCTGCCTCAGTGATTTGGGTAAACTCTCATGAGTCCTCACTCTTTTGATGTTTGTTTTTATTGTGTGGGGTTCTTGGCTATCTGTTTATATTTAACCTTGAGGTACTGAAAAGCCATGTGGAAGCTTTCTGCCCATGGGCAAGCCTTGCTGATGGGGGGCCTCACTTTAGGACAGGGTTTCTCAACCTGAGCATTATTGACATTTAGGACCAGATAATTCATTTTGTGGGAGCTGTCCTGTGACTTGAAGATGTTAAGCAGGTCCCTGGCCCCTATCCATTAGATACCCATTAACCCCCAGCCCCCTCCTCAGGTGAAACGACCAACAGGGTCTCCAGATACTGCCAAGTGTCCCCTGGGGGCAAAAATGCCATGGGGTTGAGAGTCACTGTTTAGGCTGATGAGGCAGGGATAAGAAACACCCACTCAGCGTCTGTGTGCCTTTTCTTTCCCAGAGAGAAATATTCCCATCTCCCGCCTGAGGAAAACAACCTTGGCCGCCAGTGTTTGCGAAGCTGAGGAAGAGGAGGCCGAGAGTCCCACTCTTCAGTATGTGGGTTTTTACTCAATTCTCCTGTCTTCTGTGTGCCTCATCTTGCCCTCAGTACAGAGCTTCTCATTTTGTCAGCCTCTCCAGAGTCAATGCTGAATCTTCTTCAGGAGTCGGGGAGAGGAACTGGGGTCTAAGGTTCTAACTTTTTGTTTGTTTGTTTGTTTTTTAATATCAGCTTTATCAAAAAATAACAGCTTTACCAAAAAATGCACCCGTTTAAAGTGTACAATTCAGTGGTTTTTAGTACATTCACACATTTGTTTCTGGTTTTCGGAGGTGACTGCTTCATTAAGTTTTTCTAATTTGGTGCTGACTGTGATTATAGTTTACACTTGCTCTGTGATAACCCTTTCCTGGTGAAAGTTCTGTGAGCCACGTGTGCCCCAAGTCCAGAAGGAGGGAGGGAGCAGAGCCAGTTTGCACAAAGGTTGAGCCTTGTTTGGGGTTTCGTCTCCCCTTTGTTCAGGAACACGGCCCACTCCCACCCCTTGGCACCTTGCAGAGGGCTCACCGCCAGGTGGTCCCCTCCTGGCTGTTTGGTCGGGCTTGTAAAAGTTGGGACAGGGAGGCCACCAAGGCAAAAAGTGGGGACAGGGTCGGTGGCCATTGGCACTTAGCCTCTGGGGGTGGGGTTGGGGGAGGGTGGCATAGATCTTAGTCTCTGGAGCTGAAGGTCAGGACTTAGACCTTGGGTCAAAAGTTCCAAATTCAGGTTCTGGGGTGAACAATTCGGGAGTCCTGAGGGAACAGAGGGACCCTAGCCGCTGGAGGGAGAGCGGGGACTAAGCATAGGGAGTGGTTACCGGGGATCCAGGTGGACTTTGGGACGGAGACTCAGTGTCTAAATCGGGACCGGGGGACTTGGCCTCTGGGACCAGCTGTGCGCAGGATGTCCCCTAAAAGGCCCTGAGAGCTCCGCGGACTCCCCGGGAGGTTCCCAGGTCAAACCCGGCGCTCTCCATCCTTAGAACAGGGGCCAGGAAGGGACCAGGTTTGGGAGGCCGCTACTCCGTGGCCCTGGGGGAAGCCGGGGGAGGGGCTGAAAGGCCTCGCATTCTCCGCAAAGGGCCCTCGGCTCCCCCTGCGGTTCCGGCAGCTCTCCCACCCCAGCGGACCGGAGAAATTGCGCCTGGGTCCTGGCGGAGGTCGGACGCCCCCTGCCGGCCAATCCGGGACTTGGCCTTTGCGGCAACCCCGGGACAGGCTGGGGCCAGAACCAGAAAGAGCCTCTGCAGGGGCAAAGCGAGCCTTAGTGGGCCTTGGCGCCGGGAGACTCTACCAGTGTTTGTTATATGTGCAAACAAATTCGAAATCACGCGTTCCTTGCCAAGGTAAGAATTAGAACAACTTTACATAAATCTAAGCAGTATAATTAAAAGAGGCTCAGATCTTTGATCTCAAAAGTAACTTCTTGTGAATTAGAGCGTATACAAATGTAACCAAGCAGTTTAGTTAAAATGAAAACTAAGCTATATTGATTTCTTATAGTGAGCTAGAAGCACATTAGCTCAGAAATGCAAATTAGCTCAGAAACATTTCAAACTAAAAGATCTTATTGCAAGTTAGAGCAAATTAAGATACATCTAAGAAGTATTCCTAAACCTAACCGGGCATGGGAAATTAGAACAAATTGCGTTTGTGTGAAGTCAAACTTAAAAGCACTCATTTAAAATAAAATGTATGATCTTTATAAAGTCCTATATAAATTTTTTTATGTGCAAATAAGCTCAGAAACACACCGTCACCTCAAAAGTACTATCTTTGTGCAAATTAGAGCAAATTAAGTAGGTTAAGTGAAAACAGTGTTAATCACACACTTATATGTAAAGTAAATCAAAAGTGCATTATGTTGTTAGTGAAAATAAAGATGAAACCAAACTATTTGTACAAATAAGCAGTATGTTTGCAAACAAACAGTATGTTTGTTAACAAGCTAAGAATCAGACATTCCCCTCTAAGGAAACTTCTAATGGTTAGAGAGAGCAAATAAGAATGAGTTAGGACCAATTTAGATAAATCTAAGCAGTATTAGGGAATATGTCATTATTCTTTAATTTACCTTGTGAGGAATTAGAGTAAATATAGTCAATACTAAGCATTTTAGGTGAAATCAAGCTCAAAATCACGCATTCATTTCAAATGAAACTTCTTATTCCTCCTTAGAGATATCCATATGTAACAGTTGATATTAAAACAAATACAGACTCAAGTGTTCCCAAAAGGACCTTCTTAGGGTAACTTAGAGTGTATTTAAGAGTTTATGTGAAATCAAGCTCGAAATCATTCATTCATTTCAAACAGCTTCAGAAGTACTTTGTAAATTTTACATATGCAAACAAGCTCAGAAAACACATTCATCTCAAAATTTTCCGCTTTCCTCAATCGCTAGGGGGAGCTCCTCAGGCCTGGCACAAAGACCCCTCTTTTCCTCATGACAGACCGAAGCTGATTTGACTGAGACCACCAGTAACTATGTCCCTACTTCCCCCTCCAGAGGCTGAGTCCATATTTCGGCTCCAGAAACGAAGTCCTAATCTCCAATTTCAGAGGCTAAGACCCCACTCCTCACACCAGAAGCTAAAGACCCCACTTCTCCAACCAGAGGCTAAGTTTCCACCACACACCCCACTGGCTAGGTCCACAAGACCCCTTACAGAGGCTGATGGGTCCCAGTTTTGGCTGCAGCAGTCACCTGGTGCCACAGAGACTACATCCTGCTTCCCTCACCAGAGTCTAAGTCTCTGCTTCTCGATCCAAAAGCTAAGTCTTCAGAGCTCTCCTCAAAGGTTAGGTCCACACTCCCCTCTCTAGAGGCTGAGTCTGGATTTTGGCTCCATAGGCAGTACCTACCTCTCACATGAGAGGCCGTGCCCCTGCTTTCTTTCCAGAGGATGAGAACCCACTGCTGGCTCCAGAGCCTAAGTCCCAATCCCTCTTCCAGAGGCTGAGTCTCCATTTCAGATCCAGAGTCTAAGTGCCAACTTGTGCTGCCAGTGATTCCCCTATATTTTGCTTCAGAGGTTACATATGTCCCCCTAGCCAGAGCCAACCGACAATCTTCCCAGCTGGGTCTCCTGCTGGGTCCCCTTCTCCTTAAAGTGAGTTAGAGTGTATTTAGTCAAAATTAAGCAGCATATTAATAAAAACAAGCTGAAACTCAGACACTGTTCTCAAGAGAAACTGTAACTTCTTAAGGAGTTAGAGTGTAGCTGGTCTAAATTAGCCAGTGTAGGGACTTCCCTGGTGGGTAAGGCTCCATGCTCACAATGCAGGGGGCCCAGGTTCAATCCCAGGTTGGGGAACTAGATCCCGCATGCATGCTGCAACTAAGAAGTCTGCATGCCGCAACTAAGATCCCATGTGCCACAACTAGGACCTGGCACAGCCAAAATAAATGAATAAATATTTTTTAAAAAATTAAAAAAATAAATTAGCTAGTTCATGTGCAATCAAGCTCAAAATCACTCATCCATTATAATTAAAATTTATAAGCTTCATAAATGATATATAAATTATATATATATATAAACTAGCTCAGAAATACATATATGACACAAACACAATCTCAAATTACATTAATGTGCATCTAAGCAGTATTAGTGAAACCTAGTTCAGAGGCAGACTTAGTCTTCAAAAGTACTTAACTTATAATGGTAAGTTAGTGGAAATATAGATGAAACTGTGCAACCAAGCAGTATATTTGTATACAAGCAAAGAACCAGATATTCCTCTCTTCTGAAGTGTGAAATGGTGAGACAGTGCAAATATAAATGATTTACAGCCAAATTACATGAATCTAAGCAAGTTTTAGAGGAAATAAGCTCACAGTTACATGTTGTTCTCTTACTTTCCTTGTTTTTGTTACTTACAACAAATTAGAAAGAATGTAAGCAGCTTAAGTGACAACAATGTCAGAATCGTACATTCATATCTAAGATAACTTCCTATGGTGATTTAGATAAAAATCTGTCTGAAACTAAGTAGATCATTGAAAACAGGCAGAAAAACCACACCTTCAACTAAGGTTCAGGTTCAGGAACATTTGAAATGAAATATCTCATTATGAGTTAGAGCATGTTTAGATGAAACTAAGCTCTTTATGTCAAACAAGCTCAGAATCTATCATTCTTCCTGTATTAGTCTGAGTTCTCCAGAGAAACAGAACCAATAGTGTGTGTGTATGTGTTTGTGTGTGTGTGTATTTGTATAGATGGAGGTTTATTGTAAGAAATAGGCTCACACAATTATGGAGGCTGGCAAGTCCAAAACCTGCAGTGTGGGCCGGCTGGCTAGAGACCCGGAAGAGCCAATGGTGCAGTTCCAGTCTGAAGGCAGTCTGCTGGAGATTTTCCTCTTGCTCTGGGAGGCCGGGCCTTCCACTGATTGGATGAGGCCCACCCACATTATGGAAGGCAATCTGCTTACTCAAAGTTCACTAAGTTAAATGTTAATCTCATCCAAAAACACCCTCCAAGTTGACACATAAAATTAACTACCACACTTCCCAAAGCTAACTTTTTATAGGGAGAGCAAATCAAGACATTTTATATGAAGTCAAGTTCAATACCACTCGTACATTACAAATGAAGCTTCCTATTTATCGTTAGGACTATGCAAGTTCAGATGTACTCTTCTCAATGGTATCCGATTAGGGTGAGTTAGAGCACAGTTAGTTGAAAGTACAAATGAAATCAAGCTTCATTCAGCCTGGTAGCCTGGTTTTTGCAGGATTTAATATCTGAACTTAGACTTGGACATTGGACTTCTGCATTGTGCCCTTACCTTTGATCTGGAACTAAGCCTTAGAAGTCTTAGAAGGCTGATACTGTAAGCAGCTTTTGCAGGAAAGAGATCTTTACGGGAAAGAGCTTTCTGCAGGAGGCCCTTTTTATCTTGTCACTTTAGCAAAGTTATATTGTAAGTAACCGTAAACCAGGCACTGCATGCTCTACTCACCTCTGGCCCAAGCACACCTTTCAAACCTTTTGATCACAAAACGCCTTGCCTAAACTGTTGGTTCTTTCCATAGATCAAAGAAGTAGAAATGAAGAATAAGTAATTAACAGATGACCAGATCTCTTCCCTAGCTTCCCCTTCAGCAATCTTGCAAACAAACTGTTTGAACAAGATATCATCTAAAGAAAGCACGAGGAGTTGACAAGTCTGCATGTAGTGGGAGATGGTGACAGTTTGATCCCCTATCTCAATGATTAACTGAGATTATTTCCTCTTTTCCCTTTTAAAACTTTCACGGCCAAGCAGAATCTTTGAAGGTGGTTTTGGGATGAGTCCACCTTCTCCCCACATTGCCAGCTTTCTGATTAAAAGCCATGTTTTCTGTTTCTACAAACACTTGCCTCTAGGGTATTGATTTTCGAGTGGTAAGCCCTGGCCCTGAGTTTAGTAATAATGTCTGGAAGGTGAAGAGAAATGAGAGGGTGGAAGAAGAGATGGTGTTGGAGAAAATTAAGAATAAAATTGCCTGCCAACCCAGATAGTTCTCTCCGTAAATGTAGAAAAGAAAGAAAAGTTTTATTATTGAATAAGTGTTAAACCAGACTGTGAAATGCATCATAGGCAATCTTCTGAGATTGCAAAGAGAGAAATCCCAATTTTTATATAGTTGAGTGGTTACAACCCATTACAAACATGTTCTCAAGGTTAATGGTAATTTGTCCTCTTATAAGAGGATTTGACAACTTTGTTTACTGTACATTTTTTTTCACAGTTCATACTAAATTCACCTGGTAATTGGGGGTAGCCACCTGTGCCGATGAGGTAGGAGATAGATGGGTCCCTGGGCTGAGCAGCTGGAATTTGTCAAGTGGAATAAATTGGAGCTTTGTTTTCCCTAGACACTCCAAGGACAAAGTTAGTGGCAGGATCTGAGCTCTGCTAGTGTAAAGAGATAAGACAACCACTCTGAGGTCAAGGAAACCTCACCAACTGTACATGTGCAGGAAGGCTCCTTGGGGGTCAAAAATGGAGGGGGTGTCATCCCATAATAGGTGTTGTCAGACCGCCCACTAGCCTTTGTGCTGGAATCCATCTTGGCAAAAGGAGGCACACACATATTTGGGGAAGGTCCTAGGGCAGGTCAGATGTGGGAAAAGAAGCAAGATAATTGGCCAGAGGAAAACAAAGACCCAGAAGAACTGCCCTGTATAAATGACTCAATCACCTCTTTACTGCACTCCTCCTCATTAAGGAGGATGCCCACACCCTTTCTCTTCGGGTGTGTACTTCTGCCTTGCTTCTGTCTTAAATAAATAAACTGTTTTCTGTGAGCTCTCCCATGTGTTGTGCTTCTTTTTTTTTTTTTAATAAATTTATTTATTTTTGGCTGTGTTGGGTCTTTGTTGCTTCGTGCGGGCTTTCTCTAGTTGTGGTGAGTGGGGGCTACTCTTCGTTGCGGTGCGTGGGGTCTAGGTGCATGAGCTTCAGTAGTTGTGGCACGTGGGCTCAGTAGTTGTGGCTTGAGGGCTCTAGGGCGCAGGCTCAGTAGTGTGGTGCACAGGCTTAGTTGCTCTCTGGCATGTGGGGTCTTCCCGGACCAGGGCTCGAACCGGTGTCTCCTGCATTGACAGGCAGATTCTTAACCACTGTGCCACCACGGAAGTCCTGTGCTGTGCTTCTAATAATAAACTTTGTACCTGTTTTTACAGTTTTTGCCTCCTTGAAACATTCTTGTTACAATGGGTCAAGAGCCAGGGCAACTTTGCATCTTGCCTCTAGCCCCTGGTGGACTACCAACTAGGACTCCAGGTTTTCATCCAGGCTACTCAGGTTCAATTCCTGGGCAGGGAAATAAGATCCTGCTTCAAGACATTGCTCACTGCTGTCCCTCTGAGAACACTAATTACTTTTATTTGAAAGAAAAAAAAAACCAACTTCTAACTCTATGACAAGGAGGTAGTTATAGTTTTGAGCTAGGCATTGAAGCTAAATTCCCACATGATGGGAACATAGGGAAATATCTTCCTTAATGGTTTATTTCAGAGATGGCTGCCAGGCCTTTAAGAAAAACAACATACTTCTTAGCCTTTAAAAAGATTTACATATATATCAAAGGGGCACATGATTTACAAATAGGTTTCTCAAGGAAATGATAACAGTGAAAGCTAATTTTCAGTTACCATTACAATTTAAACGCTCTTCCTATGAATTGAACTTGGTCTGCTTTGCCGAATCCCAATTGGCGTGTTGCCAGTTGAAGGTACCAGCTTAGCCCTTAAAGAGGATCTTTGGTAAAAAGCCAAAGAGCCAGACTCCAGCCGGATTGAGGCTTCTGAGGCAGGCGACAGGTGGGCCCCAGGCTGAGCAGCTGGAATCCTTCCCCTCTGGACAGACACTCCAAGATAAAGATAATGGCAGGAGCAACGAGAAGCTGAGTTCTGCTTGGATAAAAGATAAAGAGAACATGTATTTCTCATTCTTGAGGTCAAGGAGACCTCTCAAACTACACATGCAAAGAAAGGTTCCTCAGCAGTCAGAGAATGGAGGGGGTGCCAGACCATAATATGTTCTTCTTTCCAGAAACCCTAGGGCTGTAATCTGTTTTGGCTAAAAGACACAACTGCCCAAAGTGGGGGGCCCTGAGTCAGATCACATGTGGACTCAGAGCCAGGCAAAGCAAGACGATGGGCCAGAGGAAACCCAGAAAAAATGCCCCACGTAAGTGATTTAAACTACCCCAAAGGTGCTACTCTTTCTCTGAGCCTGCCCCTGTGTCTACCCACATGTACTTTTTTTCCTCCTAATAAACACTTTACTTGTTTCATTACTTTCCATCTCTTTGCTGAAATCCACTTCTACAAAGCAGACGATCCAGGGCCTTGTCACTAGCCACTGGCCCTCGTGGTCCTGCAGTTAGGATTCCGTGCTCTCAAGGCCACGGCGCGCAGCTTCAATCTCTGGTCTGGGAACTGAGACGCTGCTTCAAACCACCACAGGCCGAGGCCACCCGAGATCACTTCCATCCTCTAGGAACTGGATGTGAGCTTGTCACTAACCCTGAGGACCTTGACGAGGGGAAAGTGACTACACGGCAAGGAGAGCGCCGGAGTTGAGTGTAAGGGATCAACAGAGACTTTGGGAGTCCGCTTTACCTCCGCAGTCCGTTTTCCAACCGCCAACTCCCCCGCCCCCCACAAGTAAAATGGCAATGAACACAGGGGTGAGCGAACAGCACAGAGCCAAACTTAGATGGTGCTCGCGGAAGGTGGCATGCATATTTTAGAGCCTAAGCCCAGGGAATTTAGCCTGGTCACGATAGGAAAAAACCACCTGAGACGCTCCCAACCGGAAGCCGAACCCTCCACAAGCCTACCGGAACTGCCTTCGCCGGGTGACCCTGAGCGCCGAGGGTGTGGACCTGGAAGCCGTCACGGAAGCGGCCGCAGAGGCTTCTGGGGAATCTTTCAAGCGAACAGGCAGAGGGAACAGAGATTTCATTCGGGAACCACTACCTGTTTATGCATGGGTATTTTATAAACAGAGACGGGTAGGCTGTCACTACATAGCCACTGTCGTGGTAAATTAACCGCGCGGTCCACAAGCGGCTCCTGGGACGGCCAGCGGGAAGGGAGTCCGCGAGGATTCTGGGAACTGTAGTTCTGGTGTAGTTGAGCGGCCGAGGGTGGGGTGAGCGGTCGGGTCCTCTTTGGAGAGCGAGGCCTGCCGGGCCCGTGGCCCCACGGTGTCACTCCCCTGCTGCAGTAGGGTGGGGATAGGCCGGGCAGGGCCTAGGGTTGGGAGTTGGGGAGGAGTGCGGCTGCTGGGGGTGTGCGGCGGCCCAGGCCGGCGGGTTCGGGCGGTTTCGTGCTTGGAGGAGGGGGCGCGGCTCGAGGTGCGCGTTTGTGGCGGGGAAATGGGGTGACTCCTCTAGCTGCGAATCCCTGAATTGCGGGGCGTTACGCGGAACTTCACTCCTCGGCTGGGGCGAGAGACCTGGAACTCAAATTTCTTTCTTGGAAACGGGGTGGGTATATTCTGGGCCAAACAATTTACGAGTAGGGGGCAGCTCCAGTGCGCATCCCCGGCGTTTATTTGGGGTGTAGGGGTGTGTTCAGCCAGGGCCAAATAGACATCCCTTGTTATGGGGGCTGGGGGCGCGGCTTGGGCCATGTGTCCCTGGGTGTTGTTTGGCCTGGGAGCACTTACGTGCGTCCCGCATCCCTGAACGGTTGTGGGAACCCAGGACTGATCGTGAATGTCAAGTTTTGTTTTTGATGGGGCTGAATATGACCCAGTGGTGATTGGGCGGAGGTGGGGTGGAGGAGAGAGCATCTCAGGCCCTGCTCTGCGTTGGCTTGTTGGCGGTGGGTGGAGGTGAGTTCGACGTGGGCAAAATATCCGTAAGGGGTGGTGGAGTGTCTTGGCTCTGGAGTTCCTTGGGTTTTTAGAAAATGGGGAGGTTTGGGGCCTGAGGCAGACATCCTACAGTGATGGTGCACTGCACCGCTGGGGCCTGCATCTAGGCAGTTTTTTGAGTGCAGGCAGGTCTGCTTCTCTGGGATCTCTTGTCCCACGGTTTGTCCTCATCCCGGGGCCCACTCTGCTTTATGACAAAGATCCCAGATTTGGTTGTAATGTAAGTGGCTTGTTTGGCTAATTCTCCCTCTCTTAGAATGCTTTTCCCTCATGTGTTGGGGTTCAGACCTCTAGTTTGGGACTTACCCAGATTAGGTAGTGTGGGGACCTCTGAGGGCTGCTGGCCAACTGTCCAAATCACTTCTGGGATCTGGTGAAACCCAGGTATCAGGACTTTAATTTTGGGGTAAGGTCAAATTTTAAACCCACGCAGTAGAATAGTACAGTAAACTCACATGGACGTATCACCAGATTCAACATTCATTAATTCACAGACAATCCTGTTTCATACACATCTCCTCAACTTGTCTTTGGATATGCTTTGAGAACTGTCACACCCGGTAGGGGTTGACCATCACTGACATTACAACTCATCCAACGGGCTAAGGCCATGGCACTCACAGCTAGAGATCAAATCTAGGCACTTTCTAGCTCTGTCACTTCAGTTTATTAGAAGACCTAACTCCGGGCCTTTGGGAGACAAAAGTTGTACAGTGCCTGGAATTGTCTGTGGTGTATAGTAAGAGTTTAGTAAGTGTTAATTATTATTAGTAACAAAGGATGATTTTCCTATTTAATAGCATATCAGGACAGACTGTATTTTGATGCCCACATATGACTGTGTCCCCAGGAAGCTGTCTACATTCTTCTTTGACAGATCTGAGGCTGTTTTTGTTTTTTAAAGAAGAGGAGCACCCGTTATTTTAAGCTTGGGGATTTTTAGCTTGGTATCTGGGGGCCAAGAGACAGTCCTGAAGCTCACACTGCCTGTTTCATCCTCAGGTTCACCTTCTCACATCCCTGCCTGCCCAGAGAGGACTGTATAGAGAACGAGAGAACTTCTTGCAGGTGGATACCACTCACCTTCCATGTTTCTGCAGTGTCTTCTGTTCTCCAGACCTTGGGCAAATTTCCTTTGCTCATCCTGACGTTTTGTGCCCTGCAGTGTTCCATTTGAGGCTCAGAGGACCTGCTTGTTTCTGTAGGATACCAGGGCTGATTTAAGGGCAAAGGCCTTTAACAGGGAATATTACCCCAGACAAGTGCTCTCATTCAGGTTACCACCGTCCTTGCCCTAGCAACATTTCATCCTGGCTGCTGGATTCCCAAGACTGTGTCAGCTGTTGTAAAATAAAAAATGATGGTAACTACCACTTATTGGGAGTTGTTCTGTGCCAGGCACTGGGCTTTACAATCTCTGTAATATTTTATTCCCTCAGCACTGACTTATTTGAACAAACCTACGCTCACATATGATTCCTCTCTTCGTTACATGTGACGGATAAGAGTTGCACTGTTAATTTCTACAACACATCTTTGGAGCATGTAACTGCTGCCAGAGGGCTTTCTTCTAAGTTAAAACATAAGAACAAAATTACATAATTAATGCCTTTTTTTTTTGGTGGTTAACTTTTCACATAGAAACTACAAATCCATCGTCCAGCATCAACAATGATCAATTCATTTTCAAGGTTGTTTCATATACCACCCCTGCCTCCCACCTTTTTTTGCAGAATTATTTTAAAGCTAATTCTAGACATCATATCATTTCACTTATAAATGTTTCATTATGTGTCCTTAACTGAGAAGGACTTAAATTTACCCTTTTTAAAAAAACAGGTGTAATTTATATACAACCAACTACACAGATCTGAAGTATATGTTTCAATGGATTTTGACAGACATGTACTCCCGTGTAACCATCACCTCCAACAACTGGAATTTGTGTTCTGTTTCAGAATTCTTTGCCTACACCAAAGTCATGATGGTATTCTCCTATGATTTTTTTTCCTAGAAGCTTAAAGTTTTAGCTTTTACATTTATGTTTATGATCCATTTTGATGTATTTTTTTTGTGTATGGTTTGAGGTTTTGAGGTTTGACATAGTACTTGTTTATAGCACCATCTGTTGAATCGACTCTCCTTTTACCATTGTATTGCTTTGGTGCCTTTGTTGAAAATCATTGACTGTGTAAGTGTGGGTTTATTTCTGGACAGTCTCTTCTGTTAATTTAATCAACATCACACTGTCTTGATAGCTTCAGCTTTATACTAAGTCTGTTTTTTTTATATTTTTAAAAAAAATTTAAAATTTATTTTTAGCTGCGTTGGGTCTGTGTTGCTGCGCACGGGCTTTCTGTAGTTTGTAGTGAGCAGGGACTACTATTTGTTGTGGCGTGCGGGCTTCTCATTGCAGTGGCTTCTCCTGTTGCGGAGCATGGGCTCTAGGCACATGGCCTTCAGTAGCTGTGGCGCATGGGCTCTAGGGTGCGTGGCCTTCAGTAGTTGTGGCACGCGGGCTCAGCAGTTGTGGCTTGTGGGCTCTAGAGCGCAGGCTCAGAAGTTGTGGCGCATGGGCTTAGTTGCTCCGGGGCATGTGGGATCTTCCCGGACCAGGGATCAAACCCCTGTCCTTGCATTGGCAGGTGGATTCTTAACTACTGCGCCACCAGGGAAGTCCCTATACTAAGTCTTGAAACCATTTATCATAAGTCTTCTTTTACAGAGTTATTCTAGCTATTCAAGGTCCTTTTCATTTCCAAATATTTTTTTGAATCAGCTAGATGTTTTCAACAAAAATAAGTCTTGTGGGATTTTGATTGGAATTGTGTTGAATCTGTAGATCAGTTTGGTTAGAACCGACGTCTCAAGAGCACTGAGTTTTCCAGCCCACAAACTAAGTATATCTCTCTATTTATTTAGGTCATTAATTTCTCAAAGTAACATTTTGTAGTTCTCAGTGTAGAATGTTTGCACATCTCTTCAAATTCATTCCTATACATTTTATGTTCTTGATATTTTTGGAAATGTTTTTAAAATGTAACTCTCCAGTTGTTTCTGACTAGTATTTAAAAATACAATTGATGTTTGTATGTTGACCCCTCATGTCCAGCCACCTTGCTAAATTTAAATTAACTTACTACTTCTAGTTTTTTTTTATTGAGGTATGGTTGATTTATAATATTATATAGGTTTCAGGTGTACAACATAGTTATCCACAATTTTTAAAAATTATACTCCATTACAGTTATTATAAAATATTGGCTATATTCCCTGGAAGGTATTATGCTTAGTAAAATAAGTCAGACAGAGAAAGACAAATACTGTGTGATCTTACTTATATGTGGAATTTTAAAAAGCTGAACTCAGGGAAGCAGAGAGTACAGTGGTGATTGCCAGGGGCTGCAGATAGGGGAAATGAGATGTTGGGTACAAACTTTCTCTCTCTGACTTATTTCGTTAAGCATAGTACCCTCCAGGTCCATCCATGTTGTTGCAAATGGCAAAATTTCATTCTTTTTATGGCTGAGTAATATTCCATTGTAGTACATGTATACCACATCTTTATCTGTTCATCTGTTGATGGACATTTAGGTTGTTTCCATATCTTGGCTGTTGTAAATAATGCTTCTGTAAACATTGGGGTGCATGTATCTTTTCAAATTAGTGTCTTTGTTTTCTTTAGGTATATACCCGGAGTGGAATTGCTGGATCATATAATACTTCTATTTTTAGTGTTTTGAGGAACCTCCATGCTGTTTTCCACAGTGGGCGCACCAATTTACATTCCCATCAACTGTTCTCACCAACACTTGTTATTTGTGTTTTTTTTGATGATGGCCATTCTGATAGGTGTGAGTTGATATCTCACTGTAGTTTTAATTTGCATTTCTCTGATGGTTAGTGATGTTGAGCATCTTTTCATGTGCCTGTTGGCCATCTTCATGTCCTCTTTGGAAAAATGTCTATTCACATCTTCTGCTCATTTTTTTTATATTTTATTTTATTTTATCTTCCAAAAAGTGGATATTTTTAATGTATTCGATTAGCAAAGATTAAAAAGTTAGATAATTCCTAGTGTTGGTAAAAAGTTGGAAAGCAGAATTGTATATTCATTGGTGGCAATGCTTCTTATCCAGTCCATGTTCTGTGTATACTGAAAATTTGAGGTCTCTAGGTGCCATACTGTGTATCAGTCTTCACTAAACATCTTCCCTTTTTTTAAAGTTAATTTTTATCGGAGTATAGTTGCTTTACAATGTTGTATTAGTTTCTGCTGTACAGCAAAGTGAATCAGTTACACGTATACATATATCCACTCTTTTTCAGATTTCCTTCCCATCTGGGTCACCACAGAGCATTGAGTAGAGTTCCCTGTGCTATACAGCAGGTTCTCAAATTAGTGATCTATTTTATACATAGTAGTCTATACATGTCAATCTCAATCTCCCAATTCAACCTACTTTCCCTTCCCCTGTTGGTAACCGTAAGTTTGTTCTCTACATCTTTGACTCTATTTCTGCTTTGCAAATAAGTTCATCTCTATCATTTTTCTACAGTCCACATATAAGTGATATTGTACGATATTTGTTTTTCTCTTTCTGACCTCACTCTGTGTGACAGTCTCTCGGTCCATCCATGTCTCTGCAGATTGCTGCCTTTTTTTCTTTTTTTAAATTAATTAATTAATTTTTGGCTACGTTGGGTCTTCGTTGCTGTGTGTGGGCTTTTTCTAGTTGTGGAGAGCGGGGCCTACTCTTTGTTGCGGTGTGTGGGCTTCTCATTGCGGTGGCTTCTCTTTTTGCAGAGCACGGGCTCTAGGTGCACGGGCTTCAGTAGTTGTGGCATGCAGTCTCAGTAGTTGTGGCTCGCGGGCTTAGTTGCTACCTGGCATGTGGGATCTTCCCAGACCAGGGCTTGAACCCGCATCCATTGCATTGCCAGGCAGACTCTTAACAAATGCGTCACCGGGGAAGTCCCCCCATTTTTTAATTGAGTTGTTTTTTTTGATATTGAGTTGTATGAGCTGCTACAACTTCTAGTTTTTATTTGGACTTTTGGATTCTAGGATACAGTCATGACTGCAAAGATAGGTTTATTTCCCATAGATAATCATTTTTATTATTTTTCTATATATACCTCCAGTATTTAAAAAAATTTTTTTTGAAGTCCAGTTGATTTACAATGTTGTGTTAATTTCTGCTGTACAGTAAAGTGATTCAGTTATACATATATCTGTTCTTTTTCATATTCTTTTCCATTATGGTTTATCACAGAATTTTGAATATAGTTCCCATGCTATACAGTAGGACCTTGTTGTTTATCCGGCAGTATTTTTTATGAAAAGACAATCAAAGATTAAACACACATATTAAACCCTGCTCCCCACCCCCCACCTTTCCTAAAGGGGTCCTTGTTAAACTGAACCTTTTAATTGATATGTAATAAAATATACCCACCACTTCCTTACTGGCTTTTGGATTTTATGTGTGGTTTTTTTTGGCCATGCCCTGTGGCTTGCGGGATCTTAGTTCCCCCATCAGGGATTGAACGTGCGCCCCCTGCAGTGGAAGTGTGGAGTCTTAACCACTGGACTGTCAGGGAAGTACCTCCTTGTTTTTTTTTTTCTTTTAGAGTAGGTTTACCTTTCCTCTGTTCTCAGAACATGAGAGATGGTGGAATAACGCAGTGCTTACAAGTGGCACTGTCACTTTCAGTCACATTTCCTTGTCCAGGGCAAGTCATGAGACCAAGCCTGACGTCAGGGGCAGAGAATTACACAGAGAAACAAATAATTGGGAATGTTGATGATATCTACCACAAAGGGCCTACAGGCTAGAAAGGAATGAGGTAAAAAAAAATGCAAGGAACCTTGTGGACTGAGACTCTATGTATATTGTGTGAGAGGACAGGATCCCTGCTGAAGAGGCACAGGCATAGGGCCCACAGTAAGGGTCCCAGCAATGTCAAATTGCTTCTCTGTCCCACAGGTCCCGGCTGCATGGCAACAAGTTGGGCTTGTGTTGGAGGAATCACACCAGGCAGCAGAAATTGATCTTGAGATGAAATCATTTCTACCAGGCCTCCTGTCAGAATTTCAAGGTGAACACGGGGCTGACTCTGGGGCCATGATGTTGCCTGATCCTTCTGCCTGGAGAGAGCAGGACTGGGAGGAGATGTTGCCTTTGGAGAACAGGGAAGTTGCGGAAACTGTGAAGACACCGACTCAGAATCACAAGGCAAAAGGTGAGTGCTGTTGAGGGTCCAGAGAGGTGAAGAGGGGGAGCAGGGCTCCAGGTTTACTGCGAATGCCTTGTAATCACAGGCAAGTGGCGACTTCCTCTTCACAAGTCACGGAGGAGCTGCTCTGGCAGCACCATGGGAGCCCCAGTTTCTCATAGCTTCTTTTTCCTTCTCTAGGTTTGCCTTCTCACAAGACTGACTGGCTTCAAGAAAAGGAGGGAGAAGTCCAAAATACTGGTGAGTTGGGGTTACGTTTGTTTAAAGTCTCTCAAAATTGCTCTTAAGGACATGTGGCAAGTAGCGAAACATTTATTCAAGAAAATCTACTAAATCAGCAAGAGTCTGTGGCATTTGTCCCACAACCTGCTCCCTCCTGGTCACCCTTCAGCTCAGTGTAATGGAAGCTGTACTCCAAATGGGTACAGCTAAGAAGATGGGACTTTCTTCCCCCAGTTCCCAATCTTTTTCCCTGGGAGGGGCAAGCTACCAGCAATTCTTATTCCCCCCAGCTCAGTGTGACAGGCAAGTATGGCCAAGAAGTCTGGCATTTTCTATCTCTATTTGTATGATGACCCTATTTGTATGATGGAAGCTCTGTCTCAGGCACAGGTGGTCAAGAATCAGGAGGGACCTTATTGCCTTCTCCCCATCTTGCTCATAGGGCAGACAGAGATCCTGTGCTAGGAGAAGCATGCTGAGAAGAAAAGGAGCTGCCACCCCTGCCCAGTGCCCCACTGTTAGAGCAGGAGTGTCACACTGAGCGAAGCGGTCTGCCAGTCCTGTGCCACCTCTGAGTAGTGGTGCAGAGGTCCTGCCCTGGTGGGAGGCAGGCCATAGGAACAGAGAGCTCTACAGCGCTCCCTAAGGGGACTGGCTTTGTGTGGAACTGAGCAGGGAAGTTGAAGTCTTAGGGTGTTGTTGAAAACAGTGGAGATTTTGGTGGTGAGCAATTAAGAGGAAACTGAGAAGCCTGTGATAGCAACAAGGGAAATGGCAGATCACCTGGAAGTTTAACAGAGAAAGCAGGGAAAGAAATTGCTGAGAGGAGCTCTCCTACGGGTCGGAGTACGTCTCAAATACTGGCCTCAAAATTACCCCTGCAAAAGGATCTGACTTTAATTGGATCAGACTATGGAGCCATTTATACTCCAGGACATTGTTGAAAACAGTAGAGCAATCAGCAACCAATAGTGGAGGCTAACAGTCGGGTGTGATACCAATAGAGGCAGACCTGCTGGAAGCTTAACGGGGAAGTCAAGGAGAGACACAAAGAGAGCCCTCTGTCAGGAGGGGGAAGGTCTGGGTGACTGTGTGTTTGCTCAAGGCTGCACCCTCTGAGGAGCCACTGCTTCAGGGAAATAACCTTCATCGAACTAATCCAGACAGGTCTCAAAACAAATGAACAAGCAGACAGCCACAACCTAGGAAGACAGCAGGGTTGGTATCCAGAGTTGCTACAATATTTTACCTAAGATGTCCAATATTCAAAGAAAAATTATATAGATAAGGGGAGGGAGAAGGAGGGAAAGGGAAAGAAAGAATATATGAATTTAAGAATGAGAGAAAGCCTAAATAAATTTTCCTGGTCTGTAAAATGAAAACAACTTTTCAGTTCTATGAGTTAAATTATAATCTCGCTGGATTGTAAATTCATCTTCCCCTATTGGTTATGAGTTGTTCATTCATTGATACACTGTGGACACAAAGTTATACTCCTAGAGAATGTCCAGTGGGGTTGGGGCTAGGAAGCAAAGTAAGCTAAATGCCCTGCTTTCATTCCAGGAAGCTTACTGAAGTCTAGGCAGGACTTGGAGATATTGTGGGTTTGGTTCCAGACCACCATGGTACAGTGACTATCACAGTAAAGTGAGACACATGAAATTTTTGGTTTCTCAGTGAATATAAAAGTTATGTTTACACTATACTGTAGTCTATTATGTGTTCAATAGCATTATGTGTGAAAAAACAATATACATACCTTAATTAAAAAATACTTTATTGGACCCTGGAGGTCCAGTGGTTAAGACTTCGCCTTCCATTGCAGGGGGTACAGGTTCGATCCCTGGTCAAGGAGCTAAGATCCCACATGCCTCACAGCCAAAAAACCAAAAACATAAAACAGAAGCATTATTGTAACAAATTCAATAAAGACTTTAAAAATGGTCCACATCAAAAAAATCTTTAAAAAACACTTTATTGCTAAAAAATGCTAACCATCCTCTGAGCCTTCAGCAAGTTGCAGTAGTAACATCAAAGATCATTCATCACAGATCACTGTAACAAATATAATAATAATAAAAACATTTGAAATGTGAGAATTACCAAAATCTGACACAGAGACACGTGGTGAGCAAATGCTGTTGGAAAAATGGCGCCAATAGACTTGTTTGACGTGGGATTGCCACGAACCTTCAATGGTAGAAAACTTGATGTCTATGAAGGGCAATAAAGCAAAGTGCAGTAAAATGAGGTACACCTGTACTGCTCTACATGATGAGTGAAGCATTAAGGGCTTTATTTTAAAAAGGTTAAAATACCAGGCAAAGACAGATTTTGCAGATCCCATTTAGTATAACCTGAACTCTTCAAAAATGCTTATTCCGGGCTCCATCTGTTCACTCCTGCTTTTCTCTATGGTTGAAGTTTTCTTTCATTTTCACCTCTAAATCGTCTCTATTCCCTAATGCCCAGCACAAGCCTTGTGTACATGATGCTTTTTTTCTTCTCCAGCGCATGCCCTACTCTTCATCTCAGAATTCCTCCATTCCTCAGGGTCATTGAGCACTGCTTTAGGATTTCAAATTGATTCACAAATCATAAGCGTCCGAGGGCCAGGAATGAGTTTTATGCATCAGTTATGTGCTCCTCAGATTTTAACACAAAGCCGTAGTAATAATGCCCAGAAGAACTTGATACAGAGAACTATGTACTCTGAAAAGAATTAGATCAACTTCTTGCATATCCAGACTCTCCGGGGCCACCAGCTATGTTCCTCATAGTGGGAGGACTGATGGGGACTTGCTGTATGTCCCTTAATTTATTGCTTGTTTATAGGTACCAGTTACAGTCAGGGATGTGGCTGTGGTCTTCACAGAGGCAGAATGGAAGAGACTGAGCTCTGAGCAGAGGGACCTATACAGAGAAGTGTTGCTGGAGAATTATAGGAATCTGCTCTCATTGGTGAGGCAGTGTTCTTTCCTTCATTAATTAAGTGGAGATTTACTGACCACCTCCCATATGGCAGAAAATGTTCTAGACACTTAGAACATGTTAGTGAATGAAGTGGTAATCTCTGCCCATGGGGAATTACTTTCTACTGTAGGGAGACAGCTAACAAAAAGCTTCATATTCAGGGACATTATTATTATTTAAAAATTTTTGCATATGTTTAATTTTCTTTTTTATTGAGGTATAGTTGATTTACAATATTACATAAGTTTCAGGTGTACAACGTAGTGATTCACAATTTTTAAAGGGTATACTCCATTTTTGTTATTACATATACAGGGATATTATAATATGGTATGTTAGAAGGTGATAAGCACTACATAGTAAAAAATAATAATAAAATAGAACCGGATAAAGGAGTATTAAGTGTGAGAGTGTGGCTGGCTGAATTTTGAAACTGGGTATTTGAAATCACCAAGAAGGTAACATTTGACCAAAGGGAGTTAGAACTCTAGGTATCTAGGATAAGAGCATTTCAGGTGGAGGGCCTCATTGGTGCTAAGGCCCTAAGGAATTGGGGTGCCTGCTGGATATAAGGAACTACAGTAGAGGCACAGTATGCAAGGGGAGAGCAGTGAGAAATGCCTTCTAAGACAAGTTAACATTAAATATCAAAGTTTGTATGGCTTTTGAGTTTCATAAGCCATATTTTTTTCATTTATTTAAAAACTGACATCAATTCTTTAAATCTAGGTTGATAAATACTTTTGATTGTGATATTTCTCTGGATCAGGGGTTGGCCAGGTTTTTCTGTAAAGGGCCAGAAAGTAACTATTTTAGGTTTTGTGGGTGATATGGTTTCTGTAACCACTCTCAACTCTGCCCTTGTAGGGCTAAAGTAGCCATAGACAACAGGTAAATGAATGAGTATAGCTGTGTTCTAGTAAGACTTTTGTGGACACTGAATTTTGGATTTCATGTAATTTTAATGTATCATGAAGTATTATTGTTCTTTTGATTTTTTTCCAACTATTTAAAAATTTAAAAGTCATTCTTAGCTTGTAGACTGTGCAGAAATAGAGGGCCAGATTTAGCTTGTGGGCCATAGTTTTCCCACCCCTTGTTCTAAATCAGTGCTGTCCAGTAGAAATATAATGTGAGCCATGTGGGTAATTTTAAATTTCCTAGTAACCACATTTAAAAAAGTAGAAGTAAATGGGTGAAATTAATTTTAATAATATCTTATTTAACCCAATATATCAAAATATTTTCATGTCAACATATAATCAATATAAAAATTAATTAGATATTTTACTCTTTATTTTTGTACTAAGTGTTCAAAATCTGGTTGTTATTTTATACTTAGAACACATTTTCGCTCAGACCAGCCACATTTGAAGTGCTCAGGAAGCATACAGCTGGTGGCTACCATATTGGATAGCGTGGTTCTAAATATTCCTGTAGTTCTAGATAAAGCAGGTAGAGAAAAATCACATTTTTGGAGACACAGACTAGTTTTAGGCAGGAGTTTCCTTAGATGGCATAGGTATTTCCCTGATATGGATTAATCAGGTTTACTTTTTTCATTTTCATCTTCTTTGACATGTTTTGATCTGATTTCATCTAGTTTGAGCTCCATCTAATTAAGTGTGGATTCATCTGTTTCAGTCTGGTTCTGTGTGTTTTGATTTGGCCTTAGCTAGTCAGTCTAACTAGATTTTGTTTTTATTTTTCTCTTGTCATATTATCTTCCTTCTCTGTGTTAATATGTTTAACGGGTTCCAAGGAAAATATCAAAATGACCTTGTTCAGATTGGTCTTGATATTGAGTGCCTGAGTGCCTGGATCCCACTTGCATTTCTTGAAGTTGTGTTCTTTGTCTTGCTCAGCACCACAATATCCTGCAGTTCTCCTGCCTCTTATGTCTCTTGTGGGCTTTTCTCTTACTTTTTTCTTTTCTTTGGACTGTAATGGTCCATAGGACTAGTGTCACATCCTCTTTTTTTCTATGTCAGTATTCACACCCTTGAACAGTTTGTGAACTTCACCGATTTTACCCATCACCTATTATAATGAATCCATTTTCTTTGTCACTGTCTCACCTGTGCTTTGTCTTCATATTTCTGTTTGGTTACAAGACAGCACAAGTTTATTCTCAAACTTATTTGAGATAATTGAGATAAATTGAGATCATACTATTTTTCCTCCTAAACCAGTCTCTCTTTCTCTAGTTCTTCACATGTTCATGTTATGATGTCTCTTCTTCAAAGGTACTCCCTGAAATAATCTTTAAAGCTTTCATAGGGGAAATATTTCAGTTAGTTTAGGCTAGGTAATGCTGTGATAACAAACAACCCCAAACTTTGCAAATGTTCATTTCTTACTTAATATCTACTGTCTACAGTTCAGGTAGACAGCTCTATTGGTTCAGCTCTACTGACTCTGGGATCTAGGCAAAAGGAACAGCCTCTATCTGGGTCATGGGATTCTTAAGGAAGAGGGAAAACAGCAATGATAGAACCATACTGTGCCTCTTAAAACTTGTTTGGAAGAAGCACTAACTTTTCACTAACCTTTGTTGGCCAAAGCAAATCCCATAGCCACGTCTGATGTCACTATAATGGGATTAGTTTGGGCACAGGGTACCAGAATCCTGAAATCATGGAGCATGTCTTTCTGTCCACTGCTGAATCCACAATACTTTAGTAGAGAACCTAGTACTTAGAAATTTTTAGTATTTGTTTGTAGGTGGACAACTGGAAATTCAGATTTATTTCATATACAGTCTCTTTAACCACTGTTTCATATACTGTTTCCTACATTTGAAAGCCTTCCAGACCTAGTGACTTTTTTTGTATATCAGTCTTCTATTTTGTAATAGAAAAGGCATGAAAGAGGTTTCCACATAGGTCATAGAGACTGTTACCTCCAAGTAGAACAGAGTTGTGGACAGTCTATATCAATGTGATATAGACTTAGATGATTTAGTCAGAGGAAAAGTCTAAGGGTAGTTGAGGCTACTTGCAGAGCAGAAAGGTTCCTGGTCTGACTGACATATAGAAGATGCTTTTGTTATGGATTTTCTGGATTGCAATAGAAAATGGAATGTGTAGAAGTGGAATGTAAAGGAATTATTGGTGGGAAACAAATTGTGTTGTATGTATATTGTCAATTACAGTTGTGGCAGTAAGACACTTTCTGTCCTAAGACAAGGCAGAACGGCCCAGCAGCCCTAGTTAGGGCTTCTCTAACTGAAAACCTTCTCTCTCCAGCAGAACCAACGCCAGAGATCTATTCCTGTTCTTCCTGCCTTCTGGCCTTTTTCTGTCAGCGGTTCCTCAGCTAACACACGCTGCAGATCTTCCCGGGTGTGTGTGTAGAAAATCACTTCCACCTGGGGGATTCTGGCCTGGTGCATCGGGGGCAGCAGTATTCTGCTCACAGCTGCTGGAGTGAAAACACAGAAGGCCAAGAGAAAGAAGGTGACTCCAGACTCTGGTGCTCAAGGACAGAGGAGAGATGGCCCTTACGTGCATTGCCTAGCCCACCCTGAGAACAGTCAGCAAGTCCTGGAGAAGGCAGCGCAGTGGTAGAAATAGAGCCCAGCGCAGCCCAAAGGGTAAACCCTTTGCAAGCAGACAAAGAAATGAAGGAATTAGAAACCTCAAGCTCTGGAGCAGTCAACTGTCAAGAACGTGAACTAGACTGTAGCCCCAAATCAAACTGCATTACAAACCAGACCATCCTCTTAGGGGAGAAGCCCTATGTCTGCAGGGAGTGTGGGCAAGGCTTTAAAGATAAGTCGAACCTCATCAGACACCATTGGACACACTCAATGGAGAAGGCTTATGTGTATAGTGAGTGTGGCCGAGGTTTCAGCCAGGTGTCAACCCTTATTAATCACCGGAGGACACACTCAGTGAAGAAGCCTTACATGTGCAAGGAGTGTGGGCGGGGCTTTAGCCAGAAATCACTCCTCCTTGTGCACCGGAGGACACACTCAGGGGAGAAGTATTATGTTTGCAGGGAGTGTGGGCGAGGCTTTAGCAACAAGTCAAGTCTCATAAGACACCAGAGGACACACTGAGAGGAGAAGTCTTGTGTATGCAGGGGTCCTGGGCAGGACTTTAGCAATTAGTCGAACCTCTTCTTACGCCAGAGAGACATACAGGGAGTAGTCTGTATGTGTGTTCAGACTGTATGTATGTAGTTGTCTGTATGTGTGGGGTGTGAGTGAAGCTTCAGAGATGTGTTGACCCTCATCAGGCAGTGAGGCACATTCAGGGCAGGAGCCTTATGCGTGCAGAGTGTGGGTAGCTGTCAACCCTCAGTGCACAAAGAGGACGCACTTAGGTGGGAAGTATTGTGTGTGCAGGGACTGTGGGGAAGCTTTAGCAATAAGTCAGCATTTATGGAACATCCAGTGGCCGACTCAGGAGAAGCGTCGTGTGTTCAGGGAGTGCTGACAGGCATTGGGAAAAGAACCGACAGGAGGGCTCCAGATGGCTCACTCAGGGAGGAGCTGTGTGTTTGCAGGGAGTGTGGGCAAGGCTCTTGTGATCAGTCAGCTTTCTTCACACACTGTAGGGAGAATCCTTATGTGGGGATACTGTGGGGCTGCTCCAGCCAACTGCTGCTGATAGCTGCAGAGATGAATTCCTCACTAGACTTGCTCTCAGCCACAGGGAGCTGCACTTCCCAAGGGATGCCTCCTGGCCAACGACTGATTGATACGGGGAGACAAAACCCTAGCCGGACTCTGCTGGGACAACTCCACAGGGTCATCCCAGATCCCAAGGTCCCCATGAAACTGAATGATCTCAAACACATTGCAGGTCAGCTTCTTCCTCCGCCCAGTCCTGTCCTCATTCCCCGATAAGCCACTCAATTCTCTGCCTCATTGTCTCTCCAGGGAATCCACCCTAAGATAGCATAAGCACACAAGGAGTGTGGACGAGGCTTTGGCTAAAAGTTGCTCCTCAACAAACCCCAGAGCATACAGAATAGAAGCTCTGTGTGTGCGGGGAGAATGGGTAAGGACACCTCAGGATGCATCAGAGAACAGCTTTTGAGGGAGAAGCTTTACAAGGCAGGCAGGGAGACTGGGAAGATTTAGCAATAAGTTACACCTTCTGGTGCAGCCGAGGACACTCAGGGAGTCCTATGTGGGTGGGGTTGTAGGCGGAGCCTTATTCTGACACCCCTCCTCACAGATCACTACCTCACTCACCTCCTGGGGGGGTTTCAGAAGTCTTGACCCCCACCCGTCCCCATACTCTTTTTGAGAGTGAAGATGGCAGTAACAACTTAATAAACATGTTTTTTCCACTTTTTGTAATCAGATGGAATAAAAAAGTAGAAGGCTTTATTTAAGTAAGAATAATCAATTTGTTTTATTTTCAAACACCAATTTTTTCCCATGTTTTCATGTCTTTCTGTTCTCATAAATTGTTCAATAAGCTCAGGCTATGTACCTTAGTCACTCATCTGTCTGGAAAGGAATTAAATTTCACAACCTGGATTTCTGCATGAATTCAACCCTTGAGAAAAAATAAGTCCCAATCAACCTAGTAGATTTATTGGAGGATCTGATTCGTTGCATGGGGAGGATGATGTAGGTTCTGGAGACATGCCCACTGAAGCAAGGGAATTTCCCGGGTCTCTGGGGGCTGGGTTGCCTCTTCTGACTGATCACTCCCTTTGGCTTCTGTGAAAGCTCCCTTCCCTGACTTCTTTCTCTTCCTTCTAGTCTCTATTCAGGTCTCTGCTGTATCCTTCTCTACCACTGAAGCATTGTTTTTCCTTCCAGATTCCAGAGTCAGGTCCTTTAACCATGCCCAAACTGTTTTCCAGTCATGAATCATTGTTTTGGGTCTCTTAGCTACTTTGGTATCAGATCATAAGTCTAAAGACCCCTGGGGAATTCCCTGGTGGTCCAGTGGTTAGGACTCTGTGTTTTCACTGCTGAGGGCTGGGGTTCAATTCCTGGGCCCTAATCCTGCAAGCCACGTGGGGCAGCCAAAAAAAACAAAACAAAAAAACCCCTAAACACAGCTCCAATGCCACGTCCCCTCATCCCTCCAATCCTAGGGTCTAGTCCTGCTAATGACACCCACATCATCCCTCCACTAACTGGTCCAAGATAACCTGGTCATACCCCTGCCCTTGTTTTTCAGCCCAAGGACCTGGCCTTTAATCACACCCTTTCCTAGTCTTCCTCCCTCAGAGCCCAAATTGCCCAGATTTTTGACAACTCTGCATGCCCTGGCTCTGACTTCTATGTCCTAAGCCAGAACTCTTTACTGGAGAGGGTTGGCCTCAGCTCTAGCAAATTTGTTTGTTCAGTTGGAGTTTGCCAGATCCACAAAATGGATATCAGGCTTTGAAAATCAGACAAAGCACAGGCTGATTTTGTTGCACTATCAAAGAGGGGGGCAGTAAAAGAGAGTCCAAAGGCCATGAAGTCAGCTTTCCAGTGGGTCCTGAGTCAGCTCTGGTTGAGAGGATGTGAGTGCCAGGAGCGTGGGTCCCCACCCTTTGCCACATTTCCCGTCATGTTTCTTTGCTGGAACTGCCCCTATAACATCAACAATTTGCTTTGGGTCAGAACTGGAAGCCACAGAAGGAAAAGTGTTTATGGGTATGCAGTCTCTAGGGTCTGAAGAGGGATAGACCCTCTATGTTCCAGATGACCCCAAGACCCCTCCCTGTGTCCTGCCATTGCGAGAGAAACATGTGAACAAACCAGCACCTTCCTTTGGGAAGGAAAGGTGGGAGGAAAGAAAATGATGCAGATTCTTTTTAACTGAAGTCCCTTATAACCTGTAGTGACCTCAGACGTGTTCCAGGGAAAGGACTGTCAGTCCTAGCCCAGCAAAGGGAGAGGGGTATGGGGTTATCTTTCCAAGCCTGGAAAGGGGCTTCCCCAGACTGCTGCTACTCTGTCCTTTATCTCTAGGAAGGGCCACTGGAACCAGCTCCTGTATTCCATCCCAGCAGGAAGCAGAACCGGGGTGTGTGAGGTGAGCTCTCCCTCCAAAGAAAGGAAGGTACACATCCCCACTCCCTAGGATTTTCCTTTCTGCCCCCAGGGAGGAGCTCAGACGTACAATAAGAGCTTATTTCCGACAGGAGGTCAGTGGCCTCAAACTCAGAGGCCTGCAGTGTCCAGGCAGGTCCTATACTAATGAGGGGGTCAAGCCTCAATTGGGTGGGGGTGCTTTGGGAAACTGGGGAACTCAAACTCAAGTTGCTTCCTACATCCTTCCTGGTCTCCTCACTTGACCCCACTCTAGAAAGCCTTGAGCACCTCGTTTGGGCCTTTTCATTTAATGATCCAAATGTCCTGCCCCTTTTTGAGCCATGACCTTGACTTCAGAACCCTCCAGCATTCTTCCCCGTGTTCAGTTTTAGAACTGTCTTTTTCATGTTGAGTTTTGCTTAGTTTTCTGAAAAACATGGCAGTAGATTATGAAAAATGAACATCAGTTTTGATATGGGAACATCTGACCCAATAACACAATGGTGTGGAAACTCCGTAATCTGACAAAAGAACGTGTAAAAATGCGATGATTTGGCGGCACCTTGTGTGATGAATCCATGTGAGGGCCACCTGTGGGTCACAGAGAGGATCTGGGTTGGGGGGACTTTCAAGATGGCTGGCAATCTGACAGCCCCTGGCTCTAAAATTAGGTACAGTGGGTTAGATTTAAAGTGACCTAATTTATACACACAAGCTCTAATCTGACTTTTAAATATCTGTACATATATTTCTCATATATTCAAAGTAAGCATGTATAAATTTTTTATCAATTTTTTTCTAAAAGAAAACAGATAGTAAAGGATTCTTGGCAAAACATGAGATTTTCTCATTGCATAATCTTTCTCCTAATGGAAATACCATGTTATCCTTTATTTCCTCCTAATTAAGCACGACATATATAAAGGATAAAAATCCATATTCTTATATAAAGATTATTTTTATCTAGCTCTGTACCCTATTCATTAATTTTAACTTCATTATCATTTTGGAGAATAGCCAAAAACTCAACTGCCATTTTTTTTAAAAAAAATTTTAATTATTATTATTTTTTAAATAAATTTATTTTATTTATTTATTTTTGGCTGCGTTAGGTCTTTGTTGCACAGGCTTTCTCTAGTTGTGGCGAGTGGAGGCTACTCTTCGTTGCGGTGCATGGGCTTCTCACTGCAGTGGCTTCTCTTGTGGAGCATGGGTTCTAGGCGCACGAGCTTCAGTAGTTGTGGCTCGCAGGCTCTAGAACGCAGGCTCAGTAGTTGTGGCATACGGGCTTAGTTGCTCCACAGCATGTGGGATCTTTCCAGACCAGGGCTCGAACCCGTGTCCCCTGCATTGGCAGGCGGATTCTTAACCACTGCGCCACCAGGGAAGCCCCTCAACTGCCCTTCAAAGAGAAGTTTAGGACAGGTTGAAATATGACATTCTAGAATCCTAAAAAAAAATGAAACCAGATTTCTAGAGTTCCAGCCATCAGTGCTCTAAAAAGGATAAAAGCATTCCTTCTCTGTCTGAGTGTTGAGGCAACAGCTGAGGATTGGAAGATCTCACAAAGCCAGATTACACACAGGGACAGGCTTGTCTGCTTCTAATGTAGACCACAGTGTGGGGCCCAGCTTACCTTGCTTACTAGGTTCTAAGGCAGAGCTGGTTTTACAGAATCCTTGCTGCTACTAGTCATCAGTTCCCCTTTTCCCTACTTCCTACTTCTTCTGGGAACTAGAAAGCTATTTTTTTGTCTGGTGGGGGGCAGAGAGCTTAATTTTATGAAGTTTAATGCTACTTATCATAGTTTTTGTCTGAGCTGCCTCTCTTTTGTGTATTATAATAACCTTGGGTAAAAGCGGCAGGACCCCGACCTTCCCCTAGGTCTAATAAACACTGCCACTAACAGAGGCTTCCTTGTCTTTTGATAGAGGGGTTCAACTTGTAAAAATCTTAGAGTAAGTAAATTTTGCAATATTGGAGGTGTGCCTAATAAAATTGTGAAAA
This sequence comes from Aethalodelphis obliquidens, assembly GCF_003676395.1. NCBI lineage: Eukaryota > Metazoa > Chordata > Mammalia > Artiodactyla > Delphinidae > Aethalodelphis > Aethalodelphis obliquidens. Next base: position 15,697,190 of record NW_020837986.1, on the reverse strand, counting down.
CATTTGAGATCAGATTTTCTGCTTAATATATTGGTACAGGAATTATTTGGGTGTTGAAGACCTGGAAGAGATGATGTGGGGAATCTGAGAGAAAACTTAAGAGAAAGGTATGATGAATAGCACTGAGACCAGGGTAAATCTGGGAGGTCAGAAGTGTTGCACTTGTCCAGGCAAAATTTACAGGACAACTATGGTAATAGTTTTGTGGACTGAAAGAGAAGATAGGCTTTGTAGGGTTTGTCTTCAAAGCACTTGGTGATCACCTGGATGTAGAATTTAAAAGCACCCCTGCAAACACAGCTTTCCAACAGTAGAAACATTTGCAAAAGATAAAAAGTGCTCATCACTCCAAGAATCCAAGCAGAAAGCCAACGTCTTATCTATGTTTATCATGAGAGTAGTTCCTTCTTTAGAGGCTACCATCGTTTCCCTCTGAGGCCTGCATTCTGCTGACCTGTATGGTAGAATATGTTTGGGTGTATGTGGAGTGGTGTCACTTAATCAATATATTGTCTTAGCTCCAAATTCACCTTTTGTTGCCTGATCTGTGAAAATGGATCTGGGCCCTTTATATATTTTTCCTTTGTCAGCTGTCATGAGGTACATCAGTAGTGGGCTGTTCTGGAACAACATTGCTGGAGGAAGGGGTCCTCTCTCCTGGTGTAGGTGGCTCTTCCACCAGGCTCCTGGAGAGTACCCTTTTCCCCTGCTTCTCGGCCAGTGCACTTTTGTCTCATGCTAAATGCCTGCAGGGACACAGCTTTCTCAACCGATTGGCCACCCTGTGTTTTCTCCAGCTCTCCACCCAGGTGATGGTGGCTCAGGAGCCCCAACAGCACAGGCCTGTGCTCCAGCCCAGATTGCTGCTCCTGTACCTTCTCTTCAGCACCATGGGGACACACCCTGGGGCCACCTTGGACCTTCATCCTGTGCAGAGGCTCAGAGCCTCCCAAGCCTGATTGTTGCTCCCCAGACCCTCTCCTTAGCTCCACATGCATGTGCACCAGGGCCCCAGCAGCCACCCATAGCTGCCCCAGCCTAAGCTGTGCACCTAAGTGCACTAGGCTTTTGCAGCTTTTCAGCCTCCATTTCTAGCAGCACCTATAGCAGTACCTTGACCTCTTTTGCTCACCCACCCATCAGTCTTGGCTGACTTGGCCCCAGAGGTTTGTTTGCTGCGGCCCTTCAGACACAGATACTGTATGGTCCAGGCTTTGTGTCAACATCAACACCCTGACTGTCTGTGCATGTTGGGCTCCCTTTGTGTACCTGCCAACCAGCCTTGGCTTGCCTGTGCTCCACAGGGATATTCCTACTTGCCTGGCGACTGCAGACCAGCTCTGGCCTGTGCAAAGTTCTGGCCCTTCCTACCAACTTCTCCACCATCCAGTGGGCTGAAACCACACCTTCTCCAGCGAGGGCTGAACCCAAACCTTGGGGAGGGAAACAACCTTCTAGGTTTATCCTTCTTTAGGTACTCTCCCTTAGCTGAGGGTTTTCTTTTAATATTTACAGTTACTTTTCTATCATTGCAAAGTAATTCTTCCTGCTAAATTTCCCATTTAAGTTACTGTGTGGTTTCTGTCTCCTCACTGGACTCACGTTGATACAGATGTGAATGTGTACAGTTTTTATATGAGGGCAAAGACGCAAACTTCTGACTGCAGTTATTCAGTGAACCCAGAGATAAACCAAAGAAATAATGCACGTCAAAATTACTATTAATACTAGCTGGGGCAATGGCCCTGAACCCAGACACAAACTTAATGGTCTAAACCAGGGGATGGCAAAATGCAGCCTGAAGGCCAAATCTGGCCTGCCACCTGTTTTTTTAAGGCCTGCAAGCTAAGAATGCTTCTTACATTTTAAATCATTGGAAAGAATCAAAAGAAGAATAATATTTTGTGACACATATTTGTGTTCATAAATAAAGTTTTATCATAGCACAGCCACACATTGTTACATATTGTCTATAGCTGCTTTCATACCACAATGGTTGGGTTGAGTAATTGCATTAGAGACCATATGGCCCAAAACCCTAAAATACTATCTGACTCCTAACAGAAAATGTTTGCAAATCCCTGATCTAGACTGAAACTTGGGAATACTTTACCAAACAAAGGCCAAATGAATAGCTTGTTTAACCCCCAGCTCTGGAATTCATGGCCCCCTTTTCCTGATCTGTGGAAATTGACAAGCTGATTCTAAAATTAATATGGAATTTTCAAGGGATGCAGAATGCCAAAACAATCTTGAAAAAGAAAAACAAATTAGGAGGACTCACATTTTCTGATTTCAAAACTTACTACAAAGCAATGGTACTGACATAAGGAAAGACATATAGATCAAAGGAATAGAATTGAGAGATAAGAAATAAAATCATGTGTCTGTGGTCCACTGATTTCCTCAAGGTGCCAAGACCATTCAGTGGGGGAAAGAATAGTCTTTTCAACAAATGGTGCTGGGACAACTGTATATCTTCTTGCCAAAGAATAAAGTTTGACTCTTGCCTTATGTCATGTACAAAAAATAACTGAAAATGTATCAAAGATCTAAATGTAAGAATGAAAACTGTAGAACTATTATGAGAAAACATAGGGTTAAATCTTACCAAATCTTGGATTTGGTAAAAGATTGTTAGATATGGCACCAAAAGCCTGAGCAATGAAAGAAAAAAGATAAATTGGACTTCATCAAAATTAAAAACTATTGTGCAGGACACTGTAAAGTGAAAAGACAACTCACAGAATGAGAGCAAATATTTATAAATCATATATCTGATAAGGGACTTATATCTAGAATACATAAAGAACTCTCACAACTCAATAATAAAAGACAATGCAAGGATGATACACAGATGGCCAATAAGTACATGAAAAGATGCTGGACATCATTAGTCATCAGGGTAATAATGCAAATCAAAACTTTGAGATAGATACCACTTCACACACACTAGGATAGCTTGAATCTGAAAGTCACATAGTAACAAACATTGGTGAAGACATGGAGAAATCAGAACTCGCATACACTGCTGGTGGGAATGTAAAATGGTGCAGCCCCTTTGGAAAACAGTCTGGCAGTTCCTCAAATGATTAAAGTTACCATGCGACCCAGCAATATGACCCATATGACCCATTCCTAGGTATACATGCAAGAGAAATGAAAGCATATAATCACATGAAAGCATACATGCATGTTTATAGCAGCCTCGTTCATAATAGCCAAAGGTGGAAACAACCCAAATGTCTGTCAGCTGATGAATGGATAAACAAAAGTGGTCTATCCATACAATGGAATATTATTCAGCCATAAAAAGAAGTGAAGTACTGATACATGCCACAGCGTGGATGACTCTTGAGAACATTATGTTACGTGAAAGAAGGCAGTTACAAAAGATCACATATTACATGATTCCCTTTATATGAAATGTTTGGAATGTCCTTCACTTGACTGAGGTCTCTGCTCACATGCCACTCCTCAGAGGCTTTCTTTGACCATCTAGCCAAACTTGCAACCCATCACTCTCAGTTCCCCTACCCTACTTTATTTATTTTTTCATGTCACTCTAATGTTACCTTGTATACTTATTTGTTTGGTTTATTGTCTGCCTTTCTTACTAGAACATAAATTCCTTCAGGGAAGGGACTTCGTATCCCAGTAACAGTGCATAGGTAGGTGCTAAATAAGTAATTTTTAAGTGTGTGCATAAGTGATAATGTTAGGAGGCAGGGTAACTTTGGAGCCACTGAGGAGACAAATGGCACCATATTCCTATTCTGACTGTCGACTCTGCCACCTTGGACAAGATAATCCATCTCTTTGATCCTCCATCTCTTCATCTACGGGTTGACAGAAACAGGGTGACAGAATGTGCATTTTAGGTCTGGTGTGAGGATTAAAAAGCCCTGAGGTGGAAGATATCCTTGCTGGATTTGAGGAACAGGAAGGAGACTAGTGTGGCTGGAAGATGATGAATGAGGGGAATGTTGAGGGAGATGAAGTTAGATGCAGAGAGAGAGATTCAGGGCTGGGTTTTATTCCAACGTGTGCTGGGAAGTTATTGGGAGGTGGAGAGCAGGGTGATGACATCATCTGATATAATCTCAGTACATTATAGAAGGATCCCTCTGGCTGCTGTGAGAGCAAGAGAGGAAGCAAAGAGACCAGTTACGGCTTTGTTCAGTGATCCAAGACAGAGATGATGGTGCCTAGGACTAGCATAGTAGAAGTGGAGCAGGTGACTACAATCTGATTCAAGACATTTTGAATCAGGGATAAGGAATTCCTCAAAGAGAGGAGTCAAGGATGCTGCCAAGTTTTGGTTTTTTTTTTTAAATTAATTATTTTCTGGCTGCCCTGGATTTTCGTTGCTGTGTGTTGGCATTCTCTAGTTGCAGTGAGCAGGGGCTACCCTTTTGTTGCAGTGCGCAGGCTTCTCACTGCGGTGGCTTCTCTTGTTGCGGAGCACGGGCTCTAGGCATGTGGGCTTCAGTAGTTGTGGCACATGGGCTCGGTAGTTGTGGCTCCCAGGCTCTAGAGTGCAGGCTCAGTAGTGTGGCTCCCGGGCTCTAGAGCACAGGCTCAGTAGTTGTGGCACACGGGCTTAGTTGCTCCGTGGCATGTGGGATCTTCCCGGACCAGGGCTCAAACCCATGTTCCCTGCGTTGGCAGGCGGATTCTTAACCACTGTGTCACCAGGGAAGCCCTGTTTTGTTTTTTAAACCAAGAAACTTCTGAGATGGGGAACACTGGTAAGAAGTGGTTTTAGGAAGAAGAGTGAATAGAAGCAAGAATTCAGTTTTCAACGTATTAAATTTAGTATACCTATTAGACATCCATGTCTATGGATACTAAAGGCCAAGAGTTAAATGAAGAGCCCAGGGTCAGAGGAATAAATTTTTTTTTTTTGTTTTTTTTTGCGGTACGCGGGCCTCTCACTGTTGTGGCCTCTCCCGTTGCGGAGCACAGGCTCCGGACGCGCAGGCTCAGCGGCCATGGCTCACGGGCCCAGCCGCTCCGCGGCATATGGGATCTTCCCAGACCAGGGCACGAACCTGTGTCTCCTGCATCGGTAGGCGGACTCTCAACCACTGCGCCACCAGGGAAGTCCTAGAGGGATAAATTTGAAAAACCCGATCATATAGGTAGCATTCAAAAGTCATGGGACTGGATGGGATTGATAAATTCATTCATCAGATATTTATTAAGCCCTTGTTTTGTGCTAAGCAGTGTTCTTCTAGGCACTACAGCAATGAACAATACACAAAGAAAAATCTATACCCTTCGAACTTACATTCTAATGGGGAGGGATAATAAAATAACATATATGGTATGTTAGCAATCAATGTTAAGGAGAAAAATAAAACAGGGATGGGTGGGAAGATTGCAGTTTTAAACAGGACGACAAGGAAAGTCCTCAGTGGGAAAATATTTGAGCTTAAGTCGTGAAGGTGAGGGCGTGAGCCGTGCACATACCTGGACGACTAGCATTCTAGGAGCTGAAGCAGGTCGACTAAGTTCACGGAAAAGCAGGGACACTGGCTGTAGAGGACAGAGCTGGGGTAGAGTGGTGGGAGATGAGGACCGAGAGTTAATGGGCTGGGGCGCGGGGGGTTGGGTGGTGAGGGTGAAGAGGAGCAGCTCTCGTACCGACAGAAACTAGGAAGGTGTCCAACAGAGAAGATCCTAAGCCTCTGCGATTCAGTTTAACGCTAGCACCGCCCCCAACCCCGCCGAAGCCCCGCCCCATTCTAAGCTCACGGCTCAGCACCTCGGCCGGAACTCAAGGGACTGGCTCCGGGACCGGAAGCAGCCTTCTACCTTACCCCATTTTGCCCGCGGTCGCGTTTCCGGTAGCGGCGGCGGGAAGCGAGCTAGTGGCGGGCTTCTAGGCCTCTGCGGAGGCGAATCCGGCGGGAATCGGAGCCATCAGAACCGCCACCATGGTGAGGAGGCACAGGCTGGCGGCGCGGGAGCTCCCGAGTCTGTTGTGGAGTGGGGAGCGCGACTAACCGCGAAGGAGGCCGTGGGTTGGCCGCTCCGGGCGGTGAAGGCCCCGGCCGCCGCGGCCCCTCAGTCGGGACAGGGAAGACCCGGACCTTGGTCGCTCGGCGGGGTGGGGGAGGGGAAGGCTGGAAATGAGGGTCCGAGGCCAGGGTCGCTCGGTGCAGGAGAGGTTAGAACTGCGTTGCGGTCCTCCACGCCGCTGTGACCATAGTGCTTGGGATCCCGTAGGCGCTGAGTAAACTTTGCAGCATGAGTGTGTGTGTGTCTGGGGTGTCGGAGCAGGTACTAGCGCCGCAGGGTTACTGGGAAGACCCGGTGAGAGACTCAGACTTGTGAAGGCGGGTGAGGGTCCGAGAAGGAGTTGCGGAAAGAGGTGGAAGGGCTTGTGTCTGAAACTAGAGTCTTGGTTCTAGTAGATGGGGAGGAGTGAACGGAGGATGAACGAGTGGAGGAAAAGTTCAACTCGTTTGTTCAGCATATATGTATGTTTGAGTATGTCTGAGTTTTCAGGCCCTAGGGCTGCACAATGAAATGTTTACTTCACCGAGTTCACTCTCTATTTGGGGACATGGATAGTATAATTCGGAATGGTAATTCAGCATTAAGTAAAAGTAACGGTGGGGGGCGGGGTAAGAAGGCTTTCTGGAGCAGAGTCCTGAAAGATTGTCAGGCGTTTTCCCAGCGAAAATGGGAGGGAATAGTGTAGATCCGGAGGATTGCCAGAACAAAGCATGAAGGGTAGCACCATTGAAAGTTCCTGGAGGGGAAAAGGAAGAATGAGGTGGGAGGAATTGGCAGGAGTCTGGTTATTAATGGCTTTACACGCTACTTAATTTTGTTGGTGATGAGGGATGCCACTGAAGGATTTTAACCAGCAAAATGACATGAACTTAGTTGTGTTTAGAAAGATAACTCTGTTCGGTAGCTGTTATATATTGGGTGAATTGGAAGCAGGGAAACCTAGTAGGGTATTGTTTGGAGAATTGGTTAGAAGAGTAGGCACTGGATTCAGGCTGACTAACATCCAACACAGCTTAACCTCTTACAGCCTCAGTGGCCTCATCTGTAAAATCTGATGTTAAAGATTAAGTGAGAGAATAGTGTTTATGGCAGTGCCTGCCAGTGAGCACCCAGTAAGAATTAGCTGTACAAGACAGATGGACCAATAAATGTTACCATAAATGTTCAGACCATGTGGTTAGAAGCTGTGATTACAGTTGGGTTAAAATGGTCATCTGAAAGAGACTGAACCACATAACTTGGGTCTCAGGGTGGCAGGAGTCGAGATTCCAATCCATGCATTTGTAGGTTCAGAGCACCTGTGCTCGTCCAAGCTCACAGAGATCAATAGTAAGCACAGTGCCTGGTACTTAGAAGGCCCTTGCATGAGTTAGGATTGGCCTATACCAGTCAGACTGATAGGAGGCTGATGAAACAAAGCAAATGCCAGGTCCTTTATTTCTAGAGAGAAGTGTAACTGCCAAGGGCACTTGACATTCTCATTGTGAGGTCTATATAGTCTCTCTATTTTACCAAAACTACATTGGAAGCCAGGCTATAAAGCAGAATAGGTTGTTGGGTTAATTAAGGAGTATGTCAGGTTATATATTCTCATTATGTGTTCAAACTCATTAGCACTCTGAGCACCAGAAAGTTTTTCTCTCCTAAAGGTAGTCTTGGAGACACACTAACAAATTATTGATTTGGGGGATTCCATTCTCGCTTCCAAGCTGATCAGCTCCTTTCTGATAACAAGCTCTTCATTGATTGGATTCTTAGTGCCAGTCCCATTCCAGCTCTTTTACCCAGTCTTTTTAATGAGATGTTGGTGTTCGACAGCACCTATAATCTACACAATGGCAGATGGCTAATCTCTGATATACTCGGGTTTCATTAGTTTGGAGCCACCTTACCCTCTCACCCCTGAAACATACACAGCATAGACAAAGGCAATTGTAATAGGAGAAAGATGATTTTAAGGGAAGGAAGAATAACAGCTCAGGATTGAAAACAGGGTGATGTGAGAGAATTCCCAGGAAAGGTCTGTGGCTGGAAGACAGAGCTGAGACTACTGAGAAAGACAGACATGGAAAAGAAGGCTGCAGCAGAAGTTTTAAGGAAGGACCAGGGCTATGTGGGTCTAAAAGAGCTGAGTCCCATTCTTCCTGATTTCTCCTTGCAGACCGTGGGCAAGAGCAGCAAGATGCTGCAGCACATCGACTACAGGATGAGGTGCATCCTGCAAGATGGCCGTATCTTCATTGGCACCTTTAAAGCTTTTGACAAGCATATGAATTTGATCCTCTGTGACTGTGATGAGTTCAGGAAGATCAAGTGAGGAGTGGGCTGTGGGGGGAGGGATTGGGTGGATGGGGAGTGGTTTGGGTGGGCGGGCCAAGTGACAGGCGGTGATGTAGCTAGCTAGTTCCTCTTGGTTTACTTTCCTGTTTTACAGGGCAGATTAAAATGGGGATATTGGACACTAAGACATCTCTTTCCTTAGTCTTGCTCTCTACTTCTAGCAGAGTACAAATTGTAAGGAGGGCTGCTAGGCTTTTTGTTTCTCTGACTTTGCGTGCCCCTGAGTACTGGGGTAAAGGGCTCTCATGTTCTCCCCACAGGTGTGTAAGGGGGGAGAGCTTGATTTTCTGGCCTCATTGCCTATTTGTAAAGCTGTAGCCTAAAGGGCTCTCCCAGTGCAGCCTGGTCTGAAACTGCTTTAAGAAGCCTCTGACCCTCTTCAGGGTAAGTGCTCAGCTCCCCTTGTGGGTTTGGGGCCAGTGATTTTTTGTTGGCATTTATAGAAACAATTGGAGAATACAATTCCATAAGTTATTAGGTAATTCCCTTGTCTTAGGACTCACAGATCTTAAGCTTCTAGGCTATTAAAAGATGTGGTCTTGCATTTCATCCTATTTTACATTCAAGGCATCTTGAGGCCCAGAGAAGTTACATGACTTCCATGATCATCCAGCTCTCTTTTGTCACGTGCAGCGTCCATAGTATGTTGCCAGTGGCTGTGAATTCCCTTTGATTCTCTTTGGGACAGTTGTTTTCTTTGTGGCATGAGGTCAAGAAATACAGCACAGAAAATGTGGTAGAGATGGCCGAGTGCCAGGTACACATTAGACAGTGACCAACAGATCAGTGTAGAACTATTCCAAATTGTTCTCTTCTGTATTTTTAAATGAAACTAACTTTATTCTGATAATTAAAAAGTGTCTATTAGAAAATATTTATGAAAAGTACATAAAAGTATGTGAGAAAAAACTTAAAATACCCAGAAAGGGTTTTTTTTTTAAATTGTGAAAGGGCAATACATGCTTTTATTAAATAAGAAGATATAGGTAAGTCAAAAAAAGGAAAAAATGGCACCCACAGAAAACTACTGTTAATATAATATAAAATATCACTAAAATGAAACCTTTAAGTTATTTTTAAAAATTAGGGTATTTTGTATTTATTTTTAGGATATTGGCTGTGGCTTTCCTTTCCTTTCCCCATCTTCTTGCGGTTATTTTTCCTGGTTTACATTCATTTATATTTTGTTCATACTTCTCTGGTTGTTGCTGTTTGGAGATTTCTGTTTTTTGTTCTTTGAGGACAAAGGTGTAATTTCTATGTAGTTAACTCTTAACCTTTTCCTTTATAACTTCTATTTCTAATGTGAGGTGAGGGGTGGAGTTACAGGCCTGTGGGGTTGAATTGGTACTAGAAGGATACTGCATGTAAGTGGAATGAGTGGGATTCAGTTGACTGAGGAATTGTTTTGGCTGCCTTCTGGCACTGGTGAGGCATTAAGCTAGAGGGAGGAAAAGGGTAATAGCAAAGAAGAGATGACTGAGGAAAGGCTTTCACAGTGGCTACATGAGTGAGCCAGGGCTGGGCTTTCTTGACTCTTACCCTGTCTCTTGGTTTGTACATCCTATTGGCACGGGAGACAACCACCTAAGGGGTTACAAGTTCAGCCTGTGAAGACTGTCCAGAGGAGCTGTCTTAGGGAAAGTTTATGTACCATTTGTCAGTAGATATAGTGTAAAACAAATCTTGGAGTGTCCTTAGGTAGGTGAACTTGAACTTTACCCTTTTTCTAATGCTTGCTTTTTTATTCCTTCTCCTAAACCTGTCTTTAGACCAAAGAACTCAAAACAAGCGGAGAGAGAAGAAAAGCGAGTCCTTGGTCTGGTGCTACTTCGAGGGGAGAACCTGGTCTCAATGACAGTAGAGGGACCACCTCCCAAAGATGTAAGTCAGCAGAGAGCCAGTGCAAGGCCAGGAACCTTGTGCAAGGGAGGCCCCACCTGAGCCAGGCTCTGTGTGGGGTTCTCTCTTTCATTGCAGTACTCACAGGCATCCTCTGGTTTCTGTCCCCCATTTACAGATAATAAACCAGAATCTTAAAGAGGTTACCTTGCAAGTAAGAAGTAGGGAACTAGAATTTGAGTGTTTCTAACTTGAAAGCCCTCCCTTCTTCTTTAGTTGGTGGACATAGTGAGTCAACAGAAGAGGCATCTAAGGCCATCTGGGTCAATTCTTAATGTGATGACAGTTCAGTGACCGTAAAAAGTCATAACTCCAAACAGTAGAATACATATGTACTTCTTGTACAGTTATAGAATAATAGTTAATGTTTATTAAGCATCTGCTATGTGCCAAGCTCTGTGGTACCTTCAGTATTTGATTTAATCCTTATAACAGTCTTTTGAGATAAATGATTCCCACTTTATAGATAATACAGACTGAGGTTTAGTAACTTGCACAAGGTGTCACAGCTAGAAAGCGGTGATACTGGCATTTGATTCCAGGCAGTCTTGGTTCATTAACATCAGCCTACCTTTAGAGATAGAAGAGGCTTTAGAGGATCTAACCAAATTTTTTTTCCCTTTTTCATTTTAATATATTGTTTGTTAAAGGAATAATCCTCTTACCTTGTTTTAATTTTTGTCCACATGTTTTTTTTTTTTTTTACTTAACATGTAATAGGTATGTAATATATCATTCTGCTTTTTCGCTTAATATTGTAAACATTTTTCCAGTTGCTGTACACTTTTAAAAAGTCATGGGCTTCCCTGGTGGCGCAGTGGTTGAGAGTCCGCCTGCCAGTGCAGGGGACACGGGTTCATGTCCTGGTCCAGGAAGATCCCACATGCCACGGAGCGGCTGGGCCCGTGAGCCATGGCCGCTGGGCCTGCGCGTCCGGAGCCTGTGCTCCTCAACGGGAGGGGCCGCAACAATGAGAGGCCTGTGTACCGAAAAAAAAAAAAAAATCTCTAGGCCACAAGCATTTTAACATGTATCTTTATTTTTCAGACTGGCATTGCACGAGTGCCACTTGCTGGAGCTGCTGGGGGCCCAGGGATTGGCAGAGCTGCTGGCAGAGGAATCCCAGCTGGTGTTCCCATGCCCCAGGCCCCTGCAGGACTTGCTGGGCCGGTCCGTGGGGTTGGTGGGCCATCCCAACAGGTGAGGAGTTGGGGAAGGGGTACCAACGTCTGGTGGTTAAAATATAGGATAGAGTGAGGGTCCACAGTTTGGGAAGAGTCCAGAGTGATCAATCAACTTATGATTGTCAGGCTCTCAGTATTTCACTGTGCTTCACATATGGTCCCAGAGTCAAGCAAAAAGGAAAACTTGCTATTACAAAATAATGTTGATACTATTAAAGATGCAGGGGATTTCCCTGGTGGTCCAGTGGTTAGGACTCTGCGCTTCCACTGCAAGGGGGCATGGGTTCAATCCCAGGTCGTGGAACTAAGATCCCACATGCTGCGAGGTGTGGCCAAAAAATGGGCAAAAAAAGTAAAGAGGTGTATAAAAAGTATTTTGGCCAACTGAATTGGAACAAAGTGTTTCCATGACAGCATTTGAATTCTTGACCCTTGAACAATGCAGGGGTTAGGAATGCCAACTGTTTAGTTGAAAATCTGCATATAACTTTACAGTTGGCGCTCTGTATCCAAGGATTTGACCAAGATTGTGTGTAGTACTGTAGTATGTATTGAGAAAAATCTGCGGATAAGGAGACCCTGGCACTTAAATCCATGTTCAAGGTCAGCTGTACCACAGCTCTTGCAACCTATTATCAGTCTTACTTGAAAATGCAAGTGCCTTATCTAATTTGGATTGGGCATACTTAACTTAGGCCTAGAAAATGAGAATTGAGCATTCAAGCTTGATCTTCTCTGACAGATAGTTTTATTTTTTATTTACTTATATATTTATTATTATTTTTAAAAATTTACTTATTTACTTTTGGCTGCGTTGGGTCTTCATTGCTGCACGCAGGCTTTCTCTAGTTGCGGCGAGCGGGAACTACTCTTTGTTGTGGTGTGCGGGCTTCTCACTGCGGTGGCTTCTCTTGTTGCGGAGCACGGGCTCTAGGTGCACGGGCTTCAGTAGTTGTGGTGCATGGGCTCTAGAGTGCAGGCTCAGTAGCTGTGCATGGGCTTAGTTGCTCCACGGCATGTGTGGGATCTCCCCAGACCAGGGATCGAACCCATGTCCCCTGCGTTGGCAGGTGGATTCTTAACCACTGCACCACCAGGGAAGTCCCTGGCACATAGTTTTAAATAGGAAGTCTGATGCCACGAGTTGTAGCTTAGGGGATTTGGTGTCTGCTGTTTCTTTACCAAATTGGGGAGGAGAGTGGGACACCGCATTGCACTGTACTGTTCTGCCTAACTTCTCTCCTGTGTCCTCTTAGGTGATGACCCCACAAGGAAGAGGCACTGTTGCAGCAGCTGCAGCTGCTGCCACAGCCAGTATTGCAGGGGCCCCAACCCAGTACCCACCCGGCCGTGCGGGTCCTCCCCCACCTATGGGCCGAGGGGCACCCCCTCCAGGTGAGAAGCCCATGAGGAGAACCTTGCTAATTGATAGAAGATGCCTTAGCTGGATTTATGATGAGACATAACCTTGACTGAAACTGATGATGAGTTTGTGTAATTAAGCAGGATTACTCTGAGATCCAGCTTGGCTGACTGACTGTGGAACTATCTGGGCAAGAGCCTCACTTCTTTGGCTCAAGTCCTGGTTTGCTAGGAGGGGCTGGGAGGGTGGAATGGTCCTTCTGTCTCAAAACTTGGTGGACAGTTTTGTATGTTTCCTGCTACCTTTTCAAGACAGACACTTGAGCTATATTCTTGGGGCTTTTCTCTTGCAGGCATGATGGGCCCACCTCCTGGTATGAGGCCTCCCATGGGTCCTCCAATGGGGATTCCCCCTGGACGAGGCACTCCAATGGGCATGCCCCCACCAGGCATGCGGCCCCCTCCCCCAGGGATGCGAGGTAAGTGCCTTCAGCAGTTGCGTTGACTTCCTTCTCTAGAGCCATGTTGGGATGGGCAATGGAGGGAAGATTGGATTTTGACCATACCTTTGGGCTTTTAGGCCTTAAGCCTCAGGAAGTGAACTCTTAGAGGACAGTTTTGTCCAGAAAGGAAAGAGGGAACAAGCATTTCTTAAATTGACCTTACCTCCCTCTTAGAACAGTGAGAGCAGCCCTGTACACAGGGCTCAGTGTCCAGGGCAGTATTCTCAGGTCACTGTAAAATAATGCATTTTGTTGCATGACCAACAAAGGTCTTATGCCCTTTGGTTTGGGAGTGTCTAGTAATTAAGGAGGGGCTCTGTGCTTTGCTACACTATTATGTGTATCTGTTTAATTCCAGTTTGAGAAATGCTGAAGTAGATCAGCTCTCTCATTTTATAGATGAGGAAACAGGCCCAGAGAGCTCAGTGTCCAGACCAGTGTTCTTTCCACCAAGCCATAGTGGCCTCTAAGTTAACCCACGGCCAAACCTGCTGACCACTGTGTCTCTAATTCGGGTTTTCCATTTATGAGCTTTATAAGCATAAGGAGCCCAGTTAGCCCCAGAGGAGTCCCCCTCTGATCATTTGATAACTGCAGGGTGTGGGAGGCTGGGGTAGGGTGGGGATTCAAGTTGCAGATCAGGCACTGACTAAACTTCTTACTCTTACTTCAGGCCTTCTTTGACCTTGGCCACAGAGTTATGGAAGTAGCTCCACAGAGGCGTGGGCCCGATTCCCCAGGGCCACGTTACCACACCTGTTTGTTTGTTAAGCCGTTGTTCGCGGAGTCTCACCGGATTGTCTGGTTTCCCTTACAGGGCCCCCTCCCCCGGGAATGCGCCCACCAAGGCCCTAGACTCATCTTGGCCCTCCTCAGCTCCCTGCCTGTTTCCCGTAAGGCTGTACATAGTCCTTTTACTTCCTTGTGGCCTGTGACACTAGTTTATAATAAACTCTTAAGAGAATATTATAAATGCACCTGGTATGTTTGTTTATTTTCAGAAAAACCTTTGATATGCTGGGTGCTTAATACGAAGCGTTGCCTTGAAAAAATTTAGCCCTAATTGTAGCTGCTTCCCTTGTAAAATACTATATTCATGTATAGAGATGCACAGCCTCATCCAAGAGAATTACAAAATTGAACTACAAGAAGACATTTCACTTGTCAAACTGGCAAAGATCATTTTGTTGATATAAACATTCGTACCCTGTTGTGATTGGTATGTCCTCTTTGGAAGGCACTAATCTAGGTAACTTCTTGAGCAGTACTTTATTTTATTTTTTAGAAACTAAATGTTACAGTTTATTCCATCTTCATGATTAAAGGCGTTACAGGGCAGGGTGGGTAAGCAAGGCAGATAAAGCAACCCCCCCCCCCCCAACATTTAACCAGATGCCTCATTTTGGTGTTTTTATCATATACAGGTTGACTTAATTCATTGACTTAAGTTGAAAGGTGGCAACAACAAATCTTTGCCATTTAGGATCTTCCTCCTTAGCTACTACAAGGATCTTAATTCCTGAACTACACCATGAGCTCTGAAATGGTGTTCACCACACTGTTCTTGAAGTTTTCACATCTTAACATAAGATCTGACACCTCTTGTTAAGGTAGGCAACTGTTAAAAGCTGTCTTTCTCTTGGCTCACCCAGTCCATCAGCAATCTTAACAATTAAGTTACTATATAAAAATAAAACTGTGCTCCCAAGCATTGATTTTCTAGAGCATTAGCTCCCTGAGAGAAAAGAGAGATCCTAACCAGTTGCTTCCATGAACAGTAACCCCAGTACAGTGTACGGAATGTCCTTCGAAGCATAGCCCAAGAGGTTAGGCAACCTTGGTCATCCTGACGAGCTTATCAGCATTTACATACAAGATATATTTAAAACTGATCCCAGGGCTTCCCTGGTGGCACAGTGGTTGAGAGGCCACCTGCCGATGCAGGGGACATGGGTTCGTGCCCTGGTCCGGGAAGATCCCACATGCCACGGAGCGGCTGGGTCCATGAGCCATGGCCGCTGAGCCTGCGCGTCTGGAGCCTGTGCTCCGCAACGGGAGAGGCCACAACAGTGAGAGGCCTGTGTACGGCAAAACAAACAAACAACAACAAAAACCTGATCCCAGACCAAATATTGCAACCATAATCCCAAATAATCCCATTATTTAGTGTGCTGAGATGCCAAAGCCAGAAATCTCAGAGTGATGGTTCATCATTTTCTACAAGTGAGAGGAAAATACCAAGGAGGAAAGGAAACTCCTCCCTCCTAAATTTATCAAATCCATGCTATCTTCACAGCTTTAATTGACACGATCCAGAGTCCTCAATTTCCCGATATGAGGAGTCCATTTTCAAGGTGACTGTCAAGATCAAGAAGAACTTTCAGTCTTTTCTTTGCCATGCCCATGAACCTCCAGTCCTTCAATAGGAATCTCCTCCTTTATTGCTTTCTGAACTCACTGCTGAGTGCTCGAAGAGGTCGGTGCATGGGTCCCCATTGAGGAACTTCTCGGCAAACCAGCAATTGAAGCACTGGTCACACTTGTGCTTCGTGTCAGTGCAAGCCTCCCTTACGCTGTTCATGGTGTCAGCATCCACAGCAGTTGAGCAGTACTTGAGATTATCATATTTTTCTACAACAAAGTATGAAGGAAATACTAAAAATGGAAATTAATCCTATTGGAAGAGGAACAGTTTTGGTATAACTTTCTCCTGGGGTCATATGCATACATGTAGTCTAATCCAATTTTTGATTTGTGGGGTATCCATGACTTCTTTCACCCAAAGTCTGTCTTTAGTTGATAGATCACTAAGCAGTACTCTAGTAGTACATCAGGCTTAAAGGATACAGAAATAAAGTGGATACTTTAAAAATTACTGCCTTGCAGGGGGACCATTCTAAATGCAAAGGAGACCTTAATGAAAAAGAAGAGACTAGTGTAGTATGGAGGTGTATCTCCAGGGATATTAAGGTGGTTCACCATAAAAATCAAATATGCCAAGCTAATATGACAAGAAGAAAGCCATATAATCTTCTCAGTAGATGCAGAAGACATTTGGTAAAATTCTAATGCTCGTTAGGAATAGAAAGGAAATTTATAAACATGATACAGGGATTTATGAAAAAAACACAGCAAGCATAATAGTGAAAGGCTGAAAACTACCTTTAAGATTAGGAATAAGACAAGGGTGTCCACTTTCACCACTGCTATTCACGATTATACTGGAAGGTATAGCAGAGCAATTAAGGAAGAAAAAAGCCAGATTGGGAAGGAAGAAGTAAAACTTCACAGATAAAATCCTATATATAGAAAATCCCAAAGAATCCATAAGAAAGCTCCTAGAGCTGATAAGTAAATTCAGCAAAATTGCAGGGTATGAGATTGCACACAAATCAACTGTATTTCTATACACCAGCAACAATCTGAAAAAAATTTTTTAATTCCATTTACAACAGCAGCCAAAAGAATAAAATACTTGGGAATCAATTTAAACAAGGTGGTGAAAGATTTGTACACTGAAAGTTACAGGGACTTCCCTGGTGGTACAGTGGTTAAGAGTCTGCCTGCCAGTGCAGGGGACATGGGTTTGAGCCCTGGTCTGGGAAGATCCCACATGCCGTGGAGCAACTAAGCCTGTGTGCCACAACTACTGAGCTTGTGCTCTAGAGCCCACAAGCCATAACTACTGAAGCCTGTGCTCTGCAACAAGAGAAGCCACCTCAATGAGAAGTCTGTGCACTGCAATGAAGAGTAGCCCCTGGTCACTGCAACTAAAGAAAGCCCATGCGCAGCAACAAAGGCCCAACACAGCCAAAAATAGATAATAAATTTATGAAAAAAATAAAATTACAAACATCCTGAAAGAAAACCTAAATAAATGGTAAAACATACCGTGTTCATAGTTTGGAAGACAATTTTGTTAAAATGGCAGTATTTCCCAAAGTGCTCTATAGATTAAATGCAATCCCTATCAAAATTCCAATGGCTCTTTTTTTTTTGGCAGAAGTGGAGAAGCTCATCCTCAAATTCTTTGAAGGTTCAAGGGGTCCTGAATGGCAAGAACAATCTTGATGTCTCACACTTCCTGATTTCAAAACTTAGTACAAAGCTTGAGTAATCAAAACTGGTATGGCATAAGGATAGACATAGACCAATGGAATGGAATTGGGAGTCCAGAAATAAGCCCTTGTATATGTGGCCACAAAAGTGCCACGACCTCTCACTGGGAAAAGGATAGTCTGTTCCACAAGTGGTGCTAAGACAACTGGAAAACCACATACAAAAGAATGAAGTTGGACACCCAGCTAACTTCATATATCACTCATTAACTCAAAATGGATCAACAATCTATAAGAACTAAAACTATAAATTACCAGAAGAAAATAAGTAAGTCTTGATGGGCTTGGGTTTGGTGATAGGTTCTTAGATTTGACACCAAAAGCACAAGAAACAAAAAAAATGGACTTCATCAAAATTAGAAATTGCATCAAAGGACATTATCAAGAGTGTGAAAAGGTAACTTACAGAATGGGAGAAAATATTTACAAATCATATATCTGATTTGGGTTTAATATTCAGACTATATAAAGAACTTTTACAACTCAGCAATAGAAAGGTAAACAGCCCAATTAAAATGTCAGCAAAGGAATTGAATACACAGTTCTTCAAAGAAGATATGGATGACACATGAAAAACTGTTCAACATCATTGGTCATTAAATTCAAATCAAACCCACAATGAGATACCACTTCAACCCACTAGGATGGTTTAATGGGGAAAAAAGTTGGCAAGGCTGCACAGGAATTGTGCATTGCTGGTGAGAATGTAAAATGTTGCAGCCACTGTGTAAAATGGTTTGGCAGTTCCTCAAAAAGATAAACAGAATTACCATATGAGCCAACAATCCTACTCCTAAGTATATATCCAAGAGAAATGAAAATATATGTCTACACAGAAACTTGTACACGAATGTTTATAGCAGTGTTCATAACAAGCAAAAGGTGGAAACAACCCAACTGTCCATCAGTGCATGAATGGATAGATAAATTGTGGCCTATAAATTCAATGGAATATTATTCAGCCATAAAAGGAATGAAGTATTGATACCAGCTACTACTTGGATGAACCTTGAAAATATTCTGCTAAGTAAAAGAAACCAGACACAAAAGGGCACATATGATTGCTTTTTTTTTAATTGAAGTATAGTTGATATACAATATATAAGTTACAGGTGTACAATATAGTGATTCACAGTTTTTAAAGGTTATACTGCATTTATAGTTATTTTTTAAAAATAGCTCTTTATTAGAGTATAATTGCTTCATAATACTGTGTTAGTTTCTGTTGTACAACAAAGTGAGTCAGTCATATGCATACATATATCCCCATATCCCCTCCCTCTTGAGCCTCCCTCCCACCCTCCCTATCCCATGTCTCTAGGTTGTCGCAAAGCACTGAGCTGATCTCCTTGTGCTATGCTGCTGCTTCCCACTAGTTAACTATTTTACATTCGGTAGTGTATATATGTTGATGCTACTCTCACTTCGCCACAGCTTCTCCCTCCCCTGCTGTGTCCTCAAGTCCATTCTCCATGTCTACGTCTTTATTCCTGCCCTGCTGTTAGGTTCATCAGTACCTTTTTTTTTAGATTCCATATACATGTGTTAGCATACAGTATTTGTTTTTCTCTTTCTGACTTACTTCACTCTGTATGACAGGCTCTAGGTCCATCCACCTCCCTACAAATAACTCAATTTCGTTTCTTTTTATGGCTGAGTAATATTCCATTGTATATATGTGCCACATCTTCTTTATCCATTCATCTGTTGATGGACATTTAGGTTGCTACCATGTCCTGGCTATTGTAAATAGTGCTGCAATGAACATTGTGGTACATGTCTCTTTTTGAATTATGGTTTTCTCAGGGTGTATGACCAGTAGTGGGATTGCTGGGTCATATGGTAGTTCTATTTTTAGTTTTTTAAGGAACCTCCATACTGTTCTCCATAGTGGTTGTATCAATTTACATACCCACAAACAGTGCAGGAGGGTTCCTTTTTCATCATACCCTTTGCAGCATTTATTGTTTCTAGATTTTTTGATAACAGCCATTCTGACCAGTGTGAAGTGATACCTCATTGTAGTTTTGATTTACATTTCTCTAATAATTAGTGATGTTGAGCATCTATTCATGTGCCTCTTGGACATCTGTATGTCGTCTTTGGTGAAATGTCTATTGAGGTCTTCTGCCCACTTTTTAATTGAATTGTTTGTTTTTTTGATATTGAGCTCCATGAGCTGTATGTATATTTTGGAGATTAATCCTTTGTCCGTTGTTTCTTCTGCAAATATTTTCTCCCATTCTGAGGGTTGTCTTTTCATCTTGTTTATGGTTTCCTTTGCTGTGCAAAAGCTTTTAAATTTCATTAGGTCCTGTTTGTTTATTTTTGTTTTTATTTCCATTACTCTAGGAGGTGGGTGAAAAAAGATCTTGCTGTGGTTTATGTAAAGGAGTGCTTTTCCTATGTTTTCCTCTAAGAGTTTTATAGTGTCTCGTCTTACATTTAGGTCTTTGGAGTTTATTTTTGTGTATGGTGTTAGTGTTCTAATTTCTTTTTTTTACATGTAGCTGTTCAGTTTTCCCAGCACCACTTATTGAAGAGGCTGTCTTTCCTCCGTTGTATGTTTTTGCCTCCTCTGTCATAAATTAGGTGACCATATGTGCGTGGGTTTATCTCGGGGCTTTCTATCCTGTAGCATTGATCTATATTTCTGTTTTTGTGCCAGTACCATACTGTCTTGATTACTGTAGCTTTGCAGTATAGTTTGAAGTCGGGGAGCCTGATTTCTCCAGCTCCGTTTTTCTTTCTCAAGATTGCTTTGGCTATTCGGGGTCTTTTTTGTTTCCATACGAATTGTAAAATTTTTTGTTCTAATTCTGTGAAGAATGCCATTGGTAGTTTGATAGGGATTGCATTGAATGTGCAGATTGCTTTGGGTAGTATTGTCATTTTCACAATATTGATTCTTACAATCCAAGAACATGGTATATTTCTCCATCTGTTTATGTCATCTTTGATTTCTTTCATCAGTGTTTTATAGTTTTCCGATAATAAATCTTTTGTCTCCTTAGATAGGTTTATTCCTAGGTATTTTATTCTTTTTGTTGCGATGGTAAATGGGATTGTTTCCTTAATTTCTCTTTCTGATTTTTCATTGTTAGTGTATAGGAATGCCAGAGATTTCTGTGTATTAATTTTGTATCCTGCAACCTTACCAAATTCATTGATTAGTTTTAGTAGTTTTCTGGTAGCATCTTCAGGATTTTCTATGTATAGTATCATGTCAGAGGCAAACAGTGACAGTTTTACCTCTTCTTTTCCAATTTGTATTCCTTTTATCTCTTTTTCTTCTCTGATTGCCATGGCTAGGGCTTCCAAAACTATGTTGAATAAGAGTGGCGAGAGTGGACATCCTTGTCTTGTTCCTGATCATAGTGGAAATGCTTTCAGTTTTTCACCATTGAGTATGATGTTTGCTGTGGGTTTGTCATATATGGGCTTTATTATGTTGAAGTAGGTTCCCTCTATGCCAATTTTCTGGAGAGTTTTTAACCATAAATTGGTGTTGAATTTTGTCAAAAGCTTTTTCTGCATCTATTAAGATGATCATATGGTGTTTATTCCTTAATTTGTTGATATGGTGTATCACATTGATTGATTTGTGTATATTGAAGAATCCTTGCATTCCTGGGATAAATCCCACTTGATCATGGTGTATGATCCTTTTAATATGTTGTTGGATTCTGTTTGCTAGTATTTTGTTCAGGACTTTTGCATCTATGTTCATCAGTGATACTGGTCTATAATTTTCTTTTTTTGTGACATCTTTTTCTGGTTTTGGTATCAGGGTGATGGTGGCTTCATAGAATAAATTTGGGGGTGTTCCTCCCTCTGCAATTTTTTGAAAGAGTTTAAGAAGGATTGGTGCTAGCTCTTCTCTAAATGTTTGTTAGAATTAACCTGTGAAGCCATCTGGTCCTGGACTTTTGCTTGCTGGAAGATTTTTAATTACAGTTTCAATTTCATTACTTGTGATAGGTCTGTTTATATTTTCTAATTCTTCCTGGTTCAGTCTTGGAAAATTGTACCTTTCCAAGAATTTGTCCATTTCTTCGTGATTGTCCATTTTATTGGCATATAGTTGTTTGTAGTAGTTTCTTATAATCCTTTGTATTTCTGTAGTATTAGTTGTGATTTTTCCTTTTTCATTTCTAATTTTATTGATTTGCATCCTCTCTCTTTTCTTCTTAATGAGTCTGGCTAAGGGTTTATCTATTTTGTTTATCTTCTTAAAGAACCAGCTTTTAGTTTTATTGATCTTTGCTATTGTTTTCTTTGTTTCTATTTTGTTTATTTCTGCTTTGATCTTTATGATTTCTTTCCTTCTACTGACTTTGCGTTTTCTTTGTCTTCTTTCTCTAGTTGCTTTAGGTGTAGGGTTAGATTGTTTATTTGAGATTTTTCTTGTTTCTTGAGGTGAGATTGAATTGCTATAAACTTCCCTCTTAGAACTGCTTTTGCTGCATCCCATAGGTTTTGGATCATTGTATTTTCATTGTCATTTGTTTCTATGTATTTTTAAATTTCTTCTTTGATTTCTTCAGTGATCTCTTAGTTATTTAGTAGGGCACTGTTTAGCCTCCATGTATTTGTGTTTTTTACATTTTTTTTCTTGTAATGATTTCCAATCCCTTAGCATTGTTGTCAGAAAAGATGCTTGATACAATTTCAATTTTCTTAAATTTTCCGAGGCTTGCTTTGTGACCCGAGATGTGATCTATCCTGGAGAATGTTCCTTGTGCACTTGAGAAGAAAGTGTATTCTGCCACTTTCGGGTGGAATGTTCTATAAATATCAATTAAATCTGTCTGGTCAATTGTGTCATTTGAAGATTGTGTTTCCTTATTTATTTTCTGTTTGGATGATCTGTCCATTAGTGTAAGTGGGGGGTTAACGTCCCCTATTGTTATTGTGTTACTGTTGATTTCCCCTTTCATGGTTGTTAGCATTTGCCTTATGTATTGAGGTGCTCCTACGTTGGGTGCATAAACACTTATAATTGTTATATCTTCTTGGATTGATCCCTTGATCATTACGTAATGTCCTTATCTCCTGTAACAGTCTTTATTTTAAAGTCTATTTTATCTGATACGAGCATTGCTACTCCAGCTTTCTTTTGATTTCCATTTGTGTGGAATGTTTTTCCATCCCTTCACTTTCAGTCTGTATGTGTCCCTAGGTCTGAAGTGGGTCTCTTATAGACAGCATATGTATGGGTCTTGCTTTTGTGTCCATTCAGCCAGTCTGTGTCTTTTGGTTGGGGCATTTAATCCATTTACATTCTAGGTTATTATTGATTTGTATGTTCCTATTACCATTTTCTTAATTGTTTTGGGTTTGTTTTTGTGGGTGTTTTTCTTCTCTTGTGTTTCCCGCCTAGAGAAGTTTCTTTAGCATTGGTTGTAAAGCTGGTTTGGTGGTGCTGAATTCTCTTAGCTTTTGCTTGTCTGAAAAGCTTTTGATTTCTCTGTCGAATCTGAATGAGATCCTTGCCAGGTAGAGTAATCTTGGTTGTAGGTTTTTCTCTTTCATTACTTTAAGTATATCCTGCCACTCCCTTCTGGCCTGCAGAGTTTCTGCTGATAAATCAGCTGATAACCTTATGGGGATTCCTTTGTATGTTATTTTTTGCTTTTCCCTTGATGCTTTTAATATTTTTTCTTTGAATTTAATTTTTAGTAGTTTGATTAATATGTGTCTTGGTGTGTTTCTTCTTGGATTTATCCTGTATGGGACTCTCTGTGCTTCCTGGACTTGGGTGGCTATTTCCTTTCCCATGTTAGGGAAGTTTTCCACTATAATCTCTGCAAATATTTTCTCAGACCCTTTCTTTTTCTCTTCTTCTTCTTCTGGGACCTCTATAATTCGAATGGTGGTGTGTTTAGTGTTGTCCCAGAGGTCTCTGAGATTGTCTTCAATCCTTCTCATTCTTTTTTCTTTATTCTGCTCCTTGGCAGTTATTTCCACCATTTTGTCTTCCAGTTCACTTATTCGTTCTTCTGCCTCAGTTATTCTGTTATTGATTCCTTCTAGTGTATTTTTCATTTCAGTTATTGTGTTGTTCATCTGTTTATTTGTTTTTCAGTTTTTCCAGATCTTTGTTAAATATTTGTTGTATTTTCTCAATCTATGCCTCCATTCTATTTCCGAGATTCTGTATTATCATTACTCTGAATTATTTTTCAGGTAGATTGCCTATTTCCTCTTCATTTATTTGGTCTTGTAGGTTTTTACCTTGCTGCTTCATCTGTGACATATTTTTTTGCTGTCTTTTTTTTTTATGAGTGGGATTGTGTCTTACTGGTTGTTTGACCTGAGGCTTCCAGCACTGCTGTTTGTAGGATGTTGGGTACAGCTGGGTCTTGGTGCTGAGATGAGAACCTCTGGGAGACCTCACACCGATGAATATTCCCTGGCGTCTGAGGTTCTCTGTTAGTCCAGTGGCTTGGAGTTGGTGCTCCCACTGCGGGAACTTTGACCTGACCCCCAGCTCGTGAACCAAGATCACGCAAGCTGTGCTGGGTGGCCAAAAGGAAAAAAAAGGAGAAAAATAACAAAGTAAAAATAAAATTAGGCTAGGAAACTAACAGCTATGTTAGAAAAATAAAAATAAAGATATAGATGAAACAACAATCAGGAGGTAAATCAGAACCACAATAGTAGAAAAGAGGAGGAGAAAAAAAATGGTGGAAAAGGCCTTGGCTGTGGAGCACAAGGCCTATGCTTAGTACCCACAGGGCTGAAAAAGGTTGGAGGTTTGTGGAGGGTGGGGCTTAGGCTCAACAGAACAGAATAGGCCCAGGTGTGGCCCCCACCTCTGGTCTCAGAAGGGCAGGCAGGGGGCCCCACCTTGGAGCCCAGCAGGCTTCCTGGGCTCGAGTGGGCAGTGAAAATGCCCTCGCTCCTCTCCTGCTCCTCCCATCCTGGAGGGCCCCTGTCGCCTGCCTCTCCTGACTTCCCCGGCCTCCCTCCTATGCCCCAGGACCCACAAGGCCCATAGGGGGCTTTGGAGGGTGGGGGACTGCCCTGGGAGCTCAGCAGGTTACCCATGCCCAGTGGGTGGGGCAAAAGCTCTCTGCTCCTTTCCTGCTCCTCTGGTCATGGAGGGCCCCTCCCGTCTGCCTCTCCTGTTCTGTCCCAGCCTCCTTTCTACACTCCCAGGACCAACCCAGCCTGGAGGGGACCTCTGAGGGCATAGGACCCAGCCCAAGAGCAGGGCAGGCTTCCCTGGCCGATTGGGCAGGGGAAACGCTGGGCCCACTTCCCCCCGATCCAAGCCCCCCAGGGTCCCTCCAGGCATGGGAACCCCTCCACCCTCTCAGCCACCCCTCAGGGGTGCCGGTTCCTGTCTGGCCTCCACTTCTCTTTCTGCCTCAGTCACCCGCCGGTCCTACTGGTTCACCCTAGCTGTGGGGAGACATGAACTCTGTGTCTTCCCAGACCACCATCTTGATTCCTCCCTATAGTTATTATAAAACAAAATATTTGTTATATTCCCTGTGTTGTACAATATATCCTTGTATCTTATTTTATACCTAATACTTTGTACCTCTTAATTCCTTACCACTTTATTGCCCCTCTCCACTTCCCTCTCCCTACTCATAACCACTAGTTTGTTCTCTGTTAGTGAGTCTGTTTCTTTTTTTTATATTCACTAGTTTGTTGTATTTTTTAGATTCCACATACAAGTGATGTCATACAGTATTTGTCTTTGTCTGTGTGACTTATTTCACTTAGCATAATGTCTTCCAAGTCCATCCATGTTGTTGCAAATGGCAAAATCTCCTTTTTCTATGGCTGAGTAGTATTCCATTATTTATACATATATATGTTATATATAACATATATTGTATGTATGTTATATGTAATGTATATACTATATACATTCCACATCTTTTTTTTTTTTTTTGGCTGCATTGGGTCTTTGTTGCTGTGCACGGGCTTTCTCTAGTTGTGGCAAGCAGGGGCTACTCTTTGTTGTAGCACACAGGCTTCTCATTGTGGTGGCTTCTCTCTTGTTGCAGAGCATGGGCTCTAGGCATGCGGGCTTCAGTAGTTGCAGTACGCAGGCTCAGTAGTTGTGGCACGCAGGCCCTAGAGCACGTGGGCTTCAGTAGTTGCAGCGCATGGGCTCAGTAGTTGTGGCAAGTGGGCTCAGTAGTTGCAGCACACAGGCTCTAGGGTGCGCAGGCTTCAGTAGTTGTGGCATGTGGGCTCTAGAGCACAGGCTCAGTAGTTGTGGCACAAGGGCCTTAGTTGCTCCACGGCATGTGGGATCTTCCCAGGCCAGGGATTGAACCTGTGTCCCCTGCATTGGCAGGCGGATTCTTAACCATTGTGCCACCAGGGAAATCCCATACCACATCTTTATCCATTCATCTGTTGATGGACATTTAGGTTGCTTCTGTATATGATTCTTTTATATGAATAGGTAAAACCATAGAGACAGAAAGCAGATTAGAGGTTACCAAGGGATGTGGATGGAATGGGGGAAATGTAGAGTGGTTACTTAATGGGTACGTGGTGTTTTTATGTGGTGATGAAAAGGGTTTTGAAACTAGAGAGAGCTTACCAGCTCTCTATGCACAGTGCACAACATTGTGAATATACTAAATACTATTGAGTTGTAATGGTCAAAGTAAAGTGGTTAATTTTATGTTAGGTGAATTTCACCTCATAAAAAGGAGAAAATAAAGTTTCTTCACGGAAAGAGTTTACTAAGGCTTTTTGTTGTGGGAAGGTTATTCCCGCGGAGGAAGGCTGAGGAGTAGGGACATCAGGGAGGTGAATTTGGCAGTGGCTTTTGGCAGAAGAGTCAATGGTTGGCTTAGACAGTGTCGCAAGAACCTATACCCTGAGCAGCATGAACCGCAAAGCAGGGCTGGTTTGCCTCTCACTTACCTGCCAGGCGTGACACAGAAGGGCTTTGTACTCCTAGCCTGAGCTGAAAGACGGGGACTCTTACTTCTATCACACAAATAAGCATAGTCAACTAAGGAAAAATAGAGTCACACACTGCCTAGTGATCAGTAAGTAAAAACCCTGGATGCTCAAAACTGTTCTTGAAAGTCGACTAAAACCTTCTTGAAGTATATACGGTCCATGTGGTTCTGTGTATACAATCTTACATAGAATAATCTTTGGCACACCTGCTTTTGAGAACCATTGACTAAACTAAGAGAACAAAAGGAGAAGTCTGCAATTAGATACTGGGGCATTCTGACCATTGTATCTTGAAGAGAACTCCTAAGTCCCTGGAGGTAAAGGGGTTGGGTGGAGAATTCTAATGTGCTTTGACCTGCTTACAGACTTTACTCCTTTCCAGTTTTCACATTAAGACTCTATAACGGGGTCCCCAACCCCCAGTCCACGGACCAGCACCGGTACAGGTCCACGGCCTGTTAGGAAGTGGGCCACACAGCAGGAGGTGAGCGGCGGGTGAGTAAGCAAAGCTTCATCTGTATTTACAGCCGCTACCCATTGCTCGCATTACCGCCTGAGCTCCACCTCCTGTCAGATCAGTGGCGGCATTAGATTCTCATAGGAGTGGGAACCATACTGTGAACCGCGCACGCGAGGGATCTAGGTTGCGTGCTCCTTACGAGAATCTAGTGCCTGATGATCTGAGGTGGGGCTGAGGTGGCGATGCTAGCACTGGGGAGCGGCTGCAAATACAGATTATCATTAGCAGAGAGGTTTGACTGCACAGAGGCCATAATAAATCAATTGCTTGCAGACTAATATCAAAACCCTATCAGTGAGTGGCAAGTGATAAGTAAGCTGCATCTTACGGAGTCGACTGGACATAAGCAGAACGCTTTGGGTGTCACTGTCGCCCATCACCCCCAGACGGGACCATCTAGTTGCAGGAAAACAAGCTCAGCGCTGCCACTGATTCTGCATTATATAATTATTTCATTATATATCACAATGTAATAATAATAGAAATAAAGTACACAATAAATGTAACGCGGTTGAATCATCCTGAAACCATTCCCTCCCCCGCCCCCCCCCAGTCCGTGGAAAAATTGTTTTCCACAAAACTGGTCCCTGCTGCCAAAAAGTTGGGGACCTCTGCTCTATAACATTAGTTCAGTTAAGTGAATTGGTCTGTGGCTGTGAGGACTAAATGAGATTAGGCATTAGGTTTGCTGCTGGATTTAAATCTAAATTGTGCTTGGTCAGAGCCACATGTGTACTATTTCATAGGTCTTGTATTCTACTCATTTCTTTAAAAAATATTTTATTATATAAATGCTCATAAAGAATGACTATAGAAAGAAATTACTCGAGTCCCAAAATTCCATATATTCATTGTTAGTCTTGTCTCCTTTGTTGGGTTTTGTGAGCTTACTATGTACTCAGCTTTCTATTTATTTTAACATCAAAACACATTCTGAATCTTTGCAAACATTAGAATGCCTTTAGTATCTCACTATTTACTTAGCCAGTTTTCTGTAGTTGGACATTAAGATTAGTTTTTTCATTAACAAATAATGTGATGACCATATTTTTGCATAAGGATTATTCTATATTTGGATAATTTAAAAAGGAATCTCTGAGTCAAAGGATGTCAGTGTTTTAATTAACTTAACAGTTGAGTCGATTTACTCTGTTATAAAACAGGCACAGCTACACTTTTCACAACATGCTCCTTAGAACTGATGATTATCATTCAGAAGAAAAACAGTTTTCTAGTTTGACAGCTGAAAAATGATATATCATTGTTTTAAAAATTTTAAAGTAGGGATGTATTTTTAAGTTATTTCCTCTTTTGTGTATTGTCTTCAAAATAAACTTCTGTGATAGACATTTTTCCATGTTATTACATAAATCTTCATAATGATGACCGAATGTACATTTAGTGAGTGTAACATAACTTGGTCATTCTTCCTATTTGGGAAATTCATAGTATCTCTGATTTTCTATGACTTCAAATCAGGCAGTAATGAATATTTTATGTAGAAATATTTTTTCTTTGGATTTTCTAACTTTTTAGGAGCAATATTCATGATTCAAAGGCAGGCAATAGAAAGAAAGAAACTCTCACCAAATGAATCCAGGTGTATGCATAAAAGATCTCTGGAAAGCTATGTATGAGGAATTGGCCAGTTCAGTTGCCTGTGGGGAAAGGACCCTAGTTCAAGGGGAAAAGGAATGGATGGGAGAGTTTCCACTCTATTCCATTTAGAACTTTAAAAATATTGAACCGTGTGAGTGCACTACCTAGTTAAAAAAATTAAGTACATTTAAAAAATCAAAAATGGTGAAATAATGAATGTACTTAAGAAATAAATCCACCAGGAGGCAGCATTTCTCTGTCAGGAGGAAGGAACCGCAGCAAATGTGTGGGCTCAGTCTTATTCAGGGATGCTCGGATTGTGGGTTGGATTTTTTCTTCCTAACCTTCTGTATTTTCTAATTTTCTACAAACACCTATACAGAAATAAAATACACTTTAAGGAAAGAAGGAGGTGTCAAGCCCTGCCCCTCTTTAGCTGTAGGGACATACCTTTGTCCATGTTTATAAATTCCTAAAAGTAAGGTTACAAAGGGGGGGGGCTACATTTAAAATGTTGATAGATCTACCAGGTAGCCTTCCAGTGGTATCACCCTACACCACTTATAATGGTGTATGCAGGTGCCAACACAGTGTATTGTTACAGTGTTAGAGCTTGTTCAATTTAATTTTAATTTAAGTTAAAAATATCTCCTTGTTTTAA
Source organism: Aethalodelphis obliquidens (assembly GCF_003676395.1). NCBI lineage: Eukaryota > Metazoa > Chordata > Mammalia > Artiodactyla > Delphinidae > Aethalodelphis > Aethalodelphis obliquidens. The sequence continues at coordinate 15,668,028 of NW_020837986.1, read as the reverse complement.
TTAGTATATATTTAGCTATAAGGGACATTAGTTATGTTTTCATATATTTAAAAGCAATTTACATTTATTTTTCTGTGAACTACTTCCTTCACCCTACCGAGGGCTGGGAATTTGTCCATGTTTTTTTCCCACTGCTGTGTGCACTGAACACATGTTGTTGAATAAATGAATGATGAGTAACTTTTCTGAGCTCACATTCCTCATCTATAAAATGGGGATGTGTCTTCTTGTTGCTTCATGGGGCGCAGGATTGAGCCTTCCGCCAAGTTCAGTTTGGATATCTGAGACTGATGACCCTATAAATGCACCACAAGTGTTTGAAAGGATTTATTATAGCCATAATGAAGCTTTCTGGGGAGAGCAGGGCAGGGTCCCAAGCAGGCCTGAAAATGGCTTGAAAGAGTCAGGTGGGGCGACTGTCCCATTTCGCTGTGCTTGCTGGGGTGGGGGGCTGTGGAAAGGTCCTATAGAAGGGCCAAGGCATGTATGGCTTGGACATCCCACTGGTGCCAAGAGAGAGCACCCACAGCTTTCTTAAGAGCTTGAAAGCTGTCAGCAGTCAAAGAGCAAAAAAAAGTGGGCTCTGGTGTTACAGAATGAAGAACCTCATCTCACTGAAGATTAAATGAGGTAATATACACAGTAAGGTTGCTGCAGAGGAAGTGGTTAATGAATGTTTGTTATTTTTATTGTTATTCTTGAGTCTTTCAATTCTAGGTTTTTGTTTTGTTTTGTTTTTGCGGTACGCGGGCCTCTCACTGTTGTGGCCTCTCCCGTTGCGGAGCACAGGCTCTGGATGCGCAGGCTCAGCGGCCATGGCTCACGGGCCCAGCCGCTCTGCGGCATGGGGGATCTTCCCGGACTGGGGCACGAACCCGTGTCCCCTGCATCGACAGGCGGACTCTCAACCACTGCGCCACCAGGGAAGCCCTCAATTCTAGTTTTGTTTTTTCTTTTGAGTATAACCTTAGAATTTTTTTTTTCTGGAGTGAGATCTATAGTTACAGAGTTTGTTTACTCTTACGTATCACATGGCTTACTTGTCTTTGTTTCATCCCACTGAACCAGGTACAGGGCTTTGCATGAAATCAAAGAAAGGGCATGCCCGTTTCCAGAATCCTCATATTGAGGGCCATGCACAGTGCTGGGTGCTTCATATAGGTCACGTCAGGGAATGCTAGTTGACACGAATGAAAGAGAATATTCCTGGGGTATGGGCTGGGGAGGCTGATGGGTAAAGCTGAATATGTGCATATCCACTCTTAGATATATACCCAACAGAAATGCTGACATATGCTCACAAGAAGACACGTACAGGAAAAGCATATAGTGATTCTCTTCATAATAACTGTACAAATATCCATCAACAGTACAACAAATAAATTGTAGTATATCCACACATTGGAATATTGCACTTCAAGGAGTAGGAAAGATACACACAATAACACAAATATGGATGAATCTTCTATAAAAATGTCAAGTGACAGAAGCCAAGACCAATCACAAAATACATACTGTGTTATTCCACTCATATGAAAGGCAAAAACTAATCTCTGCTTCCACAATCTAGGAGAATGGTTACATTTAGAGGGGGCACAAAGGGAGATTCTAGGTTGCTTGGTAATGTTCTATTTTTTGATTTGGGTGCTGGGTGGGTTTAGTTTGTGAAAATTCAGCAAGCTGCACATATGAATGCATTTCTGTGTGTATGTTAAGATCCTACAAAAAATTAAAAAAAATCCTTATTGGGGAAAATCTGAAAGGAAACTTGTCATGTTAACTGTAGTAGTGTCTCAGTGATGAGATTCTGGCAGATATTTTTCCCTTCTTTTCCTGTATGATCCTAATTTACAACAATTTATTCAAAATTTTTAATTGAATGCCTACTATGTACTAGGCACTGTTCAATTCAGCTCTGCTGGATATAAAAAAGTGAACAAAATAGAATTCTCTGTACTTGATGAGCTAACATCCTAACTAAAAGGGGAAGATGGACAATAAATAATAAACATGCAAATAAATAATTGCTTTGGAGAAAGGAAATCAGGACGAGGGAGATGGTGAGTGCTACGAGTATGGTGCTATTTGATTAGGTTGGTCAGAAAAGGCCTACTGATAAAGAGCAATTTGAGCAGAAATCTGTTGGATGTAAGGGAGCAAGTCATGCAGAAAATGTTGGGGATTGAGAAGGATTCTAGGTGGAGGGCACAGCAACTGCAAAGTCACTGAAGTGGGAATGTATTTTTCAGAGACTATCAAGAAAGTCACAGGCCACTTATCAATTGACTGCATCTCAAGTCCTTTTTGACAGCTAGCATGATTTTAAGGTTTGTCAGTGGAGGGTGCTGGAGAGACGTTGCAGGAGAAGAGGGCTTTCTGTTCTGGTTCTGCTGTGCTCTCAGCCCACTTCTGCAGGGAAGATGGCTTCTTTAGCACTGCCACCTGCAGTGCACATTGGCCATCAGCACCCAGCGACCAGCAGCTTCCCCTGGCACCTGTCTTGGGTGGTTCTGTACAGAATGCCTCTGGGGAGATACCTCACCATGAATAGCTTTCCCTGGCCATTGCTAGAGGGCAGATCCCCAGCAGCTTCCACTAGTGAGGACCACGGTGACTCCTCTGCCATCTGTAGAGCCACAGCATGCCCTCTCCAGCTAAGCCTGATCTCAATCTCGTTTGGGGCTGGGGGGTGGGCTCTTTTTGGGCTCTCTCAGGTCTAGGGTTAGAAGCTGCTCCTTAAATATGAAACCCCTGTATTTTTTGGTGTTCTCCAACCCCTGATTACTCCACCCCCCTGTTATGGTCAATAACTCTTTGTATTAAACTTTCCCCATGCACACTACTGATGGTTTCTGTCTCATGAATAGACCCTGACTGACACAGTCAGCCTGGCTCTAAAGGAGTGGGCGAGTAAGAGGATGGAGGGGATGAAGTTAGAGAGCAGCTAGGGGCCCTGAAGGACACTTGTTTTCACTCAGTGGGAGGGGATCGGAGCAAAGGAATGACAGGACATGACAGATTTTGGAAAGTTCCATCTGGTTGCTTAGAGGAGAAGGGACAACTCATTGTTTTGACTTGCATTTCTCTAATAATTAGTGATGTTGAACATCTTTTCATTTATCTGTTAGCCATCTATATGCCTTTTATTCAGGTATTCTGCCCATTAAAAATTTCTTTTTAGTATTGAGTTGTATGAACTGTTCACATATCTTGGATATTAACTCCATGTCAGTCATATCATTTGAAAATATTTTCTCCCATTCCATTGGTTGTCTTTTTGTTTTGTTGAAACCATCAACAAAACAAAAATCAAAAAGCTTTTAAAAGCAAAGGCTTTTAAGTGTAATAATGTCCCATTAGTTTATTTTTGTTTTTATTACTTTTGCCTTAGGAGACAGTTCCAAAAAATGTTGCTATGATTTTGTGTCAAAGGGTGTCCTGCCTATGTTCTCTTCTAGGAGTTTTATGGTTTCAAGTCTTACATTTACTCTTTAAACCACTTTGAATTTATTTTTGTATATGATGTAAGGAAATGTTGTAATCACATTGTTTTACATGTAGCTGTCCAGTTTTCCCAGAACCACTTATTGAAGAGACAGTCTTTTCTCCATTATATATTATTGCCTCCTTTGTTGTAGATTAATTGACCATAGGTACATGGGTTTATTTCTGGGCTCTATTTTGTTCCATTGATCTATGTGTCTGGTTTAGTGCCAGTACTATGCTGTTTTGATTATGGTAGCTTTGTAGTATAGTATGAACTCTGGGAAAGTGATATTCCAGCTTTGTTCTTTTTCTCAAGATTGCTTTGGCAATTCGGGTTATTTTTTGTGGTTCCATATGAATTTTAGGATTATTTGTTCTAGTTCTATGAAAAATTTCATGGTATTTTGATAAGGATTGCATTAAATCTGTAGATTGCTTTGTGTAGCATGGCCATTTTAACAATATTAATTCTTTGAATCTAAGGGCATGGGATATCCTCCCATTTCTTTGTATCACCTTCAATGTCTTTCATTAGAGTTTTATAGTTTTTAGAGTATAGGTCTTTCACCTCCTTGGCTAAATTTATTGCTAGGTATTTTATTCTTTTTGATGCAATTTTAAATGAAAATTTATAAAACTTTCTGATAGTTCATTATTAGTATATAGAAACAACAGATTTCTGTATATTAATCTTGTATCCTGCTACTTTGCTGAATTAATGTATTCGTTCTAATAGTTTTTGAGTGGAGACTTTAAGGCTTTCTATATAAAGTATTGTGTAATCTGCAAATAGTGACAGTTTTACTTCCTCCATTCCAATTTGGATGCCTTTTATTTCTTTTTTTGTCTGATTTCTCTGGCTAGGACTTCCAATATTATGTTAAACAGAAGTGTTGAGAGTGGGCATCCTTATCTTTTACTAAATTTAGGGGAAAGGCTTTCAGCTTTTACCATTGAGTATGATACTGGCTGTGGGCTTGTCATAAATGGCCTTTATTATGTTGAGATATGTTCCCTCTATGCCCACTTTGATGAGACTTTTTATCAGGAATGAGTGTTGAATTTTGTCAAATGCTTTTTCTGTATCTATTGAGATGATCATGTGATTTTTATCCTTCCTTTTGTTAATGTGGTGTATCACATTGATTGATTTGTGAATTTTTAAAAATAAATTTATTTATTTATTTATTTATGGCTGCATTGGGTCTTCATTGCTGTGTGTGGGCTTTCTCTAGTTGTGGCGAGTGGGAGTTACTCTTTGTTGCAGTGGGCGGGCTTCTCATTGCAGTGGCTTCTCCTGTTGTGGAGCATTGGCTCTAGGCACACGGGCTTCAGTAGTTGTGGCATGCAGGCTCAGTAGTTGTGGCTCACAGGCTCTAGAGCACAGGTTCGGTAGTTGTGGCACCCAGGCTTAGTTGCTTTGTGACATGTGGGATCCTCCCTGACCAGGGCTCAAACCCATGTCCCTTGCATTGGCAGGCAGACTCTCAACTACTGTGCCACAAGGGAAGCCCAATTTGTGAATGTTGAACCATCCTTGTGTTCCTGGAATAAAACCAACTTGATCATTATGTATCATCCTTTTTATATTTTGTTGGATTTTATTTGCTAATATTTTGTTGAGGATTTATGCATCAATATTCATCCAAGATGTTGGCCTCTAATTTTTTTTTTTAATAGTGTCTTTGGTATCAGGGTAATGGTGGTGTTGTAGAATGATTTTGGGATTGTTCTGTCCTCTTCAATTTTTTGGAATAGTTTAAGAAGGATAGGTATAAGTTCTTCTTTATATGTTTGGTAAAATTTCCCTGTGAGGGGCTTCCCTGATGGCGCAGTGGTTAAGAATCTGCCTGCCAATGCAGGGGACATGGGTTCAAGCCCTGGTCTGGGAAGATCCCACATGCCGCAGAGCAACTAGGTCTGTGTGCCACAACTGCTGAACCTGTGCTCTAGAGCCCGTGAGCTACAACTACTGAAGCCCACATGTCTAGAGCCCATCCTCCACAACAGGAGAAGTCACTGCAATGAGAAGCCCGTGAACCACAATGAAGAGTGACCCCTGCTCACCACAACTAGAGAAGGCCCACGCACAGCAATGAAGACCCAATGCAGCCAAAAAAAAAAAAAAAAAAAAAAAAAAAAAATTCCCTGTGAAGCCTTAAGTCCTGGACTTTTGTTTGCTGGGAGGTTTAAAAGTTTTTATTTATTTTTTAATTACAAATTCAATTTTACTACTAGTGAGTGGTTTGTTCAAATTGTTTGTTTATTCTTGATTCAGTCTTGTCAGGTTGTATGTTTCTAGAAATTTGTCCATTTCTTCTAGGTTGTCCAATTTGTTGGCATACAACTGTTTGTAGTATATTCTCTTATGATTTTTTGTATCTCTGTGATATTGGTTGTTATTTGTCCTCTTTCATTCTTATTTTATTTACTTGAGTCCTCTCTCTTTTCTTCTTGGTGAACCTGGCTAAATGTTTATCAATTTTATCTTTAAAAAAGAACAGGGGGCTTCCCAGGTGGTGCAGTGGTTGAGGGCCTGCCTGCCAATGCAGGGGACACGGGTTCGAGTCCTGGCCTGGGAGGATCCCACATGCCGCGGAGCAACTGGGCCCATGAGCCACAGCTGCTGAGCCTGCACGTCTGAAGCCTGTGCTCTGCAACGAGAGGCCGCGATAGTGAGAGGCCCATGCACTGTGATGAAGAGTGGCCCCTGCTCGCCGCAACTAGAGAAAGCCCTCGCGCAGAAACGAGACCCAACACAGCCAAAAATAAATAAATTAAAAAAAAAAAGAACAGATCTTGGTTTCACTGATCTTTTCTATTTTTTTGATCTCGATTTTATCGATTTCCATTCTGATCTTTATATTTCCTTCCTTCTGCTGATGTTGGGCTTTGTTCATTTTCTAATTCTTTTAGGTGGTAGGTTATGTTTTTTGAGATTTTTCTTGTTTTGTGAGGAAGACTTGTATCACTGTGAACTCCCCTCTTAGAACTGATTTTGTTGCATCCCATAGATTTTGGAGTGTTGTGTTTCCATTTGTCTTGAGGTATTTTTCTGATTTCCCCTTTGATCTCTTCATTGACCTATTGGATTTTTAGTAGCATGTTGTTTAGTCTTCACGTGTTTGTTCTTTTCCCATTTTTCTCTCTGTAGTTGATTTATAGTTTCATACCATTGTGATTGGGAAAAAAATGCTTGATATAATTTCTATCCTTTTAAATTTGTTGAGACTTGTTTTGTGGCCCAGCATGTGATCTATCCTGGAGAACGTTCCATATGCACTTGAAAAGAATGCATATTTTGCTGCTTTTTGATGTAATGTCCTGTAGTTATCTATTAAATCCAGCTGGTCTATTGTATCATTTAAGACCAATCTTGCCTTTTTGATTTTCTGTCTGGATGATCTGTCCATTGATGTAAGTGGGATATTAAAGTCCCCTACTATTATTGTATTATTGTTAGTTTCTTCCTTAATGTCTGTTTGTATTTGCTTTACATATTTAGGTGCTCCTGTATTGGATGCATATATGTTAAGGGGTGTAATATCCTTTTCTTGTATTGATTCCTTTATTATTACCTAATGATTTTCTTGGTCTTTTGTTATAGCCTTTGTTTTAAAGTCGGTTTTGTCTGATATGAGTATTGCCACCCTTCTTATCATTTCCATGAAATATTTTTTTTCATCCCCTTACTTTCAGTCATGTGTGTGTGTGTCTTTGGCCCTGAAGTGAGTCTCTTGTAGGCATGATATTGAAGGGCCTTGTCTTTTTTTTTTTTTAATCCAATCAGCAACCGTATCTTTTTTTTTTTTTTTGCGGTGTGCGGGCCTCTCACTGTTGTGGCCTCTCCCGTTGCGGAGCACAGGCTCCAGACGCTCAGGCTCAGCGGCCATGGTGCATGGGCCAAGCCGCTCCGTGGCATGCAGGATCCTCCCAGACCGGGGAACGAACCCTTGTCCCCTGCATCGGCAGGCGGACTCTCAACCACTGCGCCACCAGGGAAGCCCAGCAACCGTATCTTTTGAGTGCAGCATTTAGTCCACTAACATTTAAAACAGTTATTGGTGGGTCTGTACTTTTTGCCATTTTATTACTTGTTTTCAAGTTGTTTTTGTAGTTCTTTGTTCGTTTCTTCTTCTTTTTGTTCTTCCAAACAAAGACGATTTTCTTTGGTAGTATGCTTGTGTTCCTTTGTTTTCGGTTTTTGTGTATCTATCATAGGTATTATTTTTTCTTTTGTATTTTTGAATTTTATTTTATTTATGTTTTTATACAGCAGATTCTTATTAGTCATCAATTTTATACACATCACTGTATACCTGTCAATCCCAATCACCCAATTCATCACACCCCCACCCCTACCAACCTGCTGCTTTCCCCCCTTCATGTCCATATGTTTGTTCTGTACATCTGTGTCTCAATTTCTGCCCTGCAAACCAGTTTATCTGTACCATTCTTCTAGGTTCCACATATATATGATAATATATGATATTTGTTTTTCTCTTTCTGACTTACTTCACTCTGTAGGACAGTCTCTATATCCATCCACGTCTCAACAAATGACCCAGTTTCATTCCATTTTATGGCTGAGAAATATTCCATTGTATATATGTACCACATCTTCTTTATCCATTCATCTGTCGATGGGCACTTAGGTTGCTTCCATGACCTGGCTATTGTAAATAGTGCTGCAATGAACATTGGGGTGCATGAGCCTTTTTGAATTATGATTTTCTCTGGGTATATGCCCAGTAGTGGGGTTGCTGGATCACATGGTAATTTTATTTTTAGCTTTTTAAGGAACCTCCATAGAGGCTGTATCAACTTACATTCCCACCAACAGTGCAAGAGGGTTCCCTTTCCTCCACACCCTTTCCAGCATTTGTTGTTTGTAGATTTTCTGATGATGCCCATTCTACCTGGTGTGAGATGATACCTCATTGTAGTTTTGATTTGCATTTCTCTAATAATTAGTGATGTTGAGCAGCTTTTCATGTGCTTTGTGGCCATCTGTATGTCTTCTTTGGAGGAATGTCTATTTAGGTCTTCTGCCCATTTCTGGATTGGGTTGTTTGTTTTTCAATATTGATCTGCATGAGCTGTTTATATATTTTGGAGATTAATCCTTTGTCCATTGATTTGTTTGCAAATATTTTCTCCCATTCTGAAGGTTGTCTTTTCATCTTTTTTATGGTTTCCTTTGCGGTGTAAAAGCTTTTAAGTTTCATTAGATCATATTTGTTTATTTTTGTTTTTATTTCCATCACTCTAAGAGGTGGATCAAAAAAGATCTTGCTGTGATTTATGTCAAAGAGTGTTCTTCGTATGTTTTCCTCTAAGAGTTTTATAGTATCCGGTCTTACATTTAGGTCTCTAATCCATTTTGAGTTTATTTTTGCGTATGGTGTTAAGGAGTGTTCTAATTTCATTCTTTTACATGTAGCTGTCCAGTTTTCCCAGCACCACTTATTGAAGAGACTGTCTTTTCTCCATTGTATATCCTTGTCTCCTTTATCATAGATTAGTTGACCATAGGTACGTGGGTTTACCTCTGGGCTCTCTATCTTGTTCCATTGGTCTATGTTTCTGTTTTTGTACCAGTACCATATTGTCTTGATTGCTGTAGCTTTGTAGTATAGTCTAAAGTCAGGGAGTGTGATTCCTCCAGCTCCGTTTTTTCCCCTCAAGACTGCTTTGGCTATTCGGGGTCTTTTGTGTCTCCATACAAATTTTAAGATTTTTTGTTCTAGTTCCGTAAAAAATGCCATTGGTAATTTGATAGGGCTCGCATTCAATCTGTAGATTGCTTTCAGTAGTATAGTCATTTTTCACAATATTGATTCTTCCAATACAAGAACATGGTATATCTCTCCATCTGTTGGTATCATCTTTAATTTCTTTCATCAGTGTCTTATAGTTTTCTGCATACAGGTTTTTGTCTCCTTAGGTAGGTTTATTCCTAGGTATTTTAGTCTTTTTGTTGCAATGGTAAATGGGAGTGTTTCCTTAATTTCTCTTTCAGATATTTCATCATTAATGTAAAGGAATGCAAGAGATTTCTGTGCATTAATTTTGTATCCTGCAACTTTACCAAATTCATTGATTAGCTCTAGTAGTTTTCTGGTGGCATCTTTAGGATTCTCTATGTATAGTATAGTGTCATCTGCAAGCAGTGACAGTTTTACTTCTTCTTTTCCAATCTGTATTTCTTTTTCTTCTCTGATTGCCGTGGCTAGGACTTCCAAAACTATGTTGAATAATAGTGGTGAGAGTGGACATCCTTGTCTTGTTCCTGATCTTAGAGGAAATGCTTTCAGTTTTTCACCATTGAGAATGATGTTTGCTGTGGGTTTGTCGTATATGGCCTTTATTATGTTGAGGTATGTTCCCTCTATGCCCACTTTCTGGAGATTTTATCATAAATGTGTGTTGAGTTTTGTCAAAAGCTTTTTCTGCATCTATTGAGATGATCATATGGTTTTTCTTCTTCAATTTGTTAATATGGTGTATCACATTGATTGATTTGCGTATATTGAAGAATCCTTGCATCCCACTTCATCATGGTGTATGGTCCTTTTAATGGGTTGTTGGATACTGCTTGCTAGTATTTTGTTGAGGATTTTTGCATCTATATTCATCAGTGATATTGGTCTCTAATATTCTTTTTTTGTAATATCTTTGTCTGGTTTTGGTATCAGGGTGATGGTGGCCTCATAGAATGAGTTTGGGAGTGTTCCTTCCTCTGCAATTTTTTTGAAGAGTTTGAGAAGGATAGGTGTTAGCTCTTGTCTAAATATTTGGTAGAATTCACCTGTTAAGCCATCTGGTTCTGGACTTTTGCTTGTTGGAAGATTTTAAATCAGAGTTTCAATTTAATTACTTGTGATTTGTCTGTTCATATTTTCTATTTGTTCCTGATTCAGTCTTGGAAGGTTATACCTTTCTAAGAATTTGTCCATTTCTTCCAGGTTGTCCATTTTATTGGCATAGAGTTGCTTGTAGTAGTCTCTAGGATGCTTTGTATTTCTGCAGTGTCTGTTGTAACTTCTCCATTTTCATTTCTAATTTTATTGATTTGAGTCCTCTCCCTCTTTTTCTTGATGAGTCTTGCTAAAGATTTACCAATTTTGTTTATCTTCTCAAAGAACCAGCTTTTTGTTTTATTGATCTTTGCTATTGTTTTCTTTGTTTCTATTTCATTTATTTTTACTCTGATCTTTATGATTCCTTTCCTTCTGCTCACTTTGGGTTTTGTTTGTTCTTTCTCTATTTGCTTTAGGTGTAAAGTTAGATTGTTTAGTTGAGATTTTTCTTGTTTCTTGAGGTACGCTTGTATAGCTATAAACTTCCCTCTTAGAACTGCTTTTGCTGCATCCCATAGGTTTTGGATCATCGTGTTTTCATTGTCATTTGTCTCCAGGTATTTTTTGATTTCCTTTTTGATTTCTTCAGTGATCTCTTGGTTATTTAGTAACGTATTGTTTAGCCTCCATGTGTTAGTGTTTTTTACATTTTATTCGCTGTAATTCATTTCTAATTTCATAGCGTTGTGGTCAGAAAAGATGTTTGGTATGATTTCAATATTCTTAAATTTACTGAGGCTTGATTTGTCACCCAAGATGTGATCTATCCTGGAGAATGTTCTGTGCACACTTGAGAAGAAAGTGTAATCTGCTGTTTTGGGATGGAATGTCCTATAAATATCAGTTAAATCCATCTGGTCTATTGTGTCATTTAAAGCTTGTGTTTCCTTATTTATTTTCATTTTGGATGATCTGTCCATTGGTGTAAGTGAGGTGTTAAAGTCCCCCACTATTATTGCATTACTGTCAATTTCCTCTTTTTTAGCTGTTAGCAGTTGCCTTATGTATTGAGGTGCCCCTATGTTCGGTGCATATATATTTATAATTGTTATATCTTCTTCTTGGATTGATCCCTTGATCATTATGTAGTGTCCTTCCTTATCTCTTGTAACATTTTTTATTTTAAAGTCTATTTCATCTGATATGAGTATAGCTATTCCAGCTTTCTGTTGATTTCCATTGACATGGAATATCTTTTTCCATCCCCTCACTTTCAGTCTGTATGTATCCCTAGGTCTGAAGTGGGTCTCTCTTTTTTTTTTTTTTGCGGTACGTGGACCTCTTACTGCTGTGGCCTCTCCCATCACGGAGCACAGGCTCTGGACATGCAGGCTCAGTGGCCATGACCCATGGGCCCAGCCGCTCCACGGCATGTGGGATCCTCCTGGACCGGGGCACGAACCCGCGCCCCTTGCATCGGCAGGCCGACCCCCAACCACTGTGCCACCAGGGAAGCCCTGAAGTGGGTCTCTTGTAGACAGCATATATATGGGTCTTGTGTTTGTATCCATTCAGCAAGACTGTGTTTTCGTTGAAGCATTTAATCCATTGATATGTATGTTCCTATGACAATTTTCTTAATTGTTTTGGGTTTGTCTTTGTAGGTCCTTTTCTTCTCTTGTGTTTCCCACTTAGAGAATATCCTTTAGCATTTGTTGTAGAGCTGGTTTGGTGGTGCTAAATTCTCTTAGCTTTTGCTTGTCTGTCAAGATTTTGATTTCTCCATCTAATCTAAATGAGATCCTTGCTGGGTAGAGTAATCTTGGTTGTAGGTCCTTCCCTTTCAGCACTTTAAGTATATCATGCCACTCCCTTCTGGCTTGTAGAGTTTCTGCTGAGAAATCAGCTGTTAACCTTATGGGAGTTCCCTTGTATATTATTTGTCATTTTTCCCATGCTGCTTTCAATAATATTTCTTTGTCCTTAAAATTTGCCAATTTGGGGCTTCTCTGGTGGTGCAGTGGTTGAGAGTCCGCCTGCTGATGCAGGGGACGTGGGTTCGTGCCCCAGTCTGGGAAGATCCCACATGCCGTGGAGCGGCTGGGCCCGTGAGCCATGGCCGCTGAGCTTGTGCATCCGGAGCCTGTGCTCTGCAACGGGAGAGGCCACAGCAGTGAGAGGCCCGTGTACTGAAAAAAAAAAAAAAAAAAAAAAAATTTGCCAATTTGATTACTATGTATCTTGGCGTGTTTCTCCTTGGGTTTATCCTGTTTGGGACTCTCTGGGCTTCCTGGACTTGGGTGGCTGTTTCCTTTCCCATGTTAAGGAAGTTTTTGACTATAATCGCTTCAAATATTTTCTCTGGTCCTTTTTCTCTCTCTTTTCCTTCTGGGACCCCTATGATGCGAATGTTGTTGCACTTAATGTTGTCCCAGAGGTCTCTTAGGCTGTCTTCATTTCTTTGCTTCTTTTTTCTTTATTCTGTTATGCAGCAGTGAATTCCACTGTTCTGTCTTCCAGGTCACTTATCCGTTCTTCTGCATTAGTTATTCTGCTTTTGATTCCTTCTAGTGTAGTTTTCATTTCAGTTCTTGTATTGTTCATCTCTGTTTGTTTGTTCTTTAATTCTTCTAGTTCTTTGTTAAACATTTCTGCATTTTCTCAATCTTTGCCTCCATTCTTTTTCTGTGGTCCTGGATCATCTTCACTATCATTATTCTGAATTCTTTTTCTGAAAGGTTTCCTATCTCCTCTTCATTTAGTTCTTTTTCTGGGGTTTTATCTTGTCCCTTCATCTGGTACCTATCCCTTTGCCTTTTCATCTTGTCTATCTTTCTTTGAATGTGGTTTTTGTTCCACAGGCTGCAGGATTGTAGTTATTCTTGCTTCTGCTGTCTGCCCTCTCTCTATTGTAGGTTTTGATTTCCGGCTTCCATGGTGTTCATATATGTTGATCCATAATTATATCTACTTGTTTGAAACTGGTAGTCATTTAAGTTCAAACACATTCTAAAAGATCACCTTTTTTACTTCCCTCCCCACATTTTCTGCTTTAGTTGTCATATTTTACATTTTCATGTTTATCCCTAAACTGTTTATTGCAGATATAGTGGGTTTTATAAAAAGCAATTTTTGTCTTTTAATCTATGTACTGGCTTATTTAAGTGACCTTCAATCCTTACTATATATTTGCCTTTTCTATTGGGATTTTCCCTTTCTTACAGATTCTTATTTCTTTTCCATTTAGAGAAGACCCTTGAATTCTTTTTGTTCTTGCTTGTCTGAGAAGTTCTGTATTTTTCCTTCTATTCTAGATGATAATCTTGCTGGGTAGAGTATTCTAGATTGCAGATTTTCCCCTTTTAGCCCTGACAGTATATCTTGCCACTCCCTTCTGGATACAAAGTTTCTGCAGAGAAACCAGGTGATAGCTTTATAGGGATTAACTTGTATATGACTCTGTTTTTTCTTGCTGCCTTTAGAATACTCTCCTTATCTTTAACTTTTGCCATTTTAATTATGATATGACTTTGTGTGGGTCTGTTTGTGTTCATCTTGCTTGGGAAACTCTGTACTTCCTTTACCTGGATATCTGTTTCCTTCTTCAGTTTGGGAAGTTTTCATTCATAATTTCTTCACATACATTTTTGAAGATATATGATTTTTACTCTTCAATTTGTTAATGTGGTATATCACATTGATTTATTTATGAATATTGAACCACCTTTGCATCACTGGGATAAATCCCACTTGATCATGATGTATGATCCTTTTAATGTATTGTTGAATTCAGTTTGCTGATGTTTTGTTGAGGAATTTTTGTGTCTATGTTCATCAGGGTATTGAGCTGTCATTTTCTTTTTTTTTGTGGTGTCTTTCTCTGATTTTGGTATCAGGGTGATGCTGCCCTCATAGAATGGGTTTGGAAGCATTCTTTCCTGTCCAATTTTTGGGAATAGTTTGAGAAGTATAGGTTTTAACTGTTTTGTTAATGTTTAGTAGAAATTACCTGTTAAGCCATGTGGTCCTGGACTTCTGTTTTGGGGAGTTTTTTGATTACTGATTCAGTTTCATTACTGGTAATCAGTTTGTTCATAATTTTAATTTTTTCCTGTTTTGGTCTTGGGGGACAGTACATTTATATGAATCTATCCATTTCTTCTAGGGTATTCATTTTATTGGCATATTATTGTTTTGTAGTAATCTGTTATGATCTTTTGAATTTTTGTGATGTCATTTGTAACTTCTCTTTCATTTCTGATTTTATTTATTTGGGCCCTTTCTCTTTGTTTTTTGATGAGTCTGGCTAAATGTTTATCAATTTAGTTTATCTTTTCAAAGATCTAGCTCTTAGTTTCATTAATATTTTTTCTATTTTTAAGTCTCTATTTCACTTGTTTCTGCTCTGATCTTTAAGATTTGTTTCCTTTTACTAATGTTGGATTTTGCTCATTCTTCTTTTTCTAATTCCTGTAGGTATAAGGTTAGATTGTTTATTTGAGACTTTTCTTGTTTCCTGAGGTAGGCTTGTACTGCTATAAACTTCTCTCTTATAACTGCTTTTACAGTGTCCCATAGATTTTGGACCATTTTACTTCCATTTTCACTTACATCAAGGTATATTTTGATTTCTTCTTCACTTTCTCCAGTGACCCATTGGTGTTTAGTAGCATATTATTTAGCCTCCATGTGTTCATATTTTTTGCAGTTTTTTTCTTGTAGTTGATTTCTAGTTTCATATTGTTGTGGTTAGAAAAGATGCTTGATATTTCAATATTCTTAAATTTATTGAGACTTGTTTGTGGCCTAGCATGTGATCTATCTTGGAGAATGTTCCATGTGCACTTGAAAAGAAAGTTGTATTCTGCTGCTTTTGGATGAAAAAAAAAATATGTATACATACATTACCTATATCTATATCCACATCCATCTCTATCTATATCTCTATCTATCTGATCTGTCATTTAAGGCCAGTGTTTTCTTATTGATTTTCTGTCTGGATGATCTGTCAATTGATGTGAATGGGGTGTTAAAGTCCCCTACTATTATTCTGTTACTTTCAATCTCCCTTTATGTTTGTTAGTATTTGCTTTATGGATTTAGGTGTTCCTATGTTGGGTACATGTCTCTTTACAATTGTTGTATCTTCTTGTTGCATCAATATCTTGTTGGATAAATCACTTTATCATTATGTAATGTCTTTCTTTGTCTCTTGTTATAGTCTTTATTTTAAAGTCTATTTTGCCTGATGTGAGTATTGCTATCCCAGCTTTCTTTTCATTTCCATTTGCATGGGATACATTTTTTCCATACCCTCATTTTCAGTCTGTCTGTCTTTAGATCTGCAGTGAGTCTCTTGTAGGCAGTCTTGTTTTGCTTTTAGCCATTCAGCCACTCTACGTTTGTTGATTGAAAGCATTGAGTCCATTTACATTTTAAGTAATTATTGATAGGTATGTTTTTATTGCCATGTTGTTCATTTTTTTGTTTGTTTTTGTAGCTCTTTTTTGTTCCTTTCTTCTTCTTTCACCCTCTTCCCTTGTGATTTGATGACTATCTTTAGTGTTATGTTTGGAATCTTATATCTTTTTTGTGTGTATCTGTTATAGGTTTTCGGTTTGTGGTTACCATGAGGTTCATATTTAACAACATGTATACAAATATACATACATATATATAATTATTTTAAGTTGATGGTCTTTTCAGTTTGAATGCATTCTTACAACCTTGCATTTTTATTCCTCCCCACATTTAATGTTTTTTAATTATTTATTTGGCTGTGTCACATCTTTATTGCAGCATGTGGGCTCTTCTTTACAGCATATGGGCTTCTCTCTAGTTGTGGCGTGTGGGCTCCAGAGCATGCGGGCTCAGTAGTTGTGGCATGCGGACTCTCTAGTTGTGGCATGTGGGCTGTAGAGCAGGTGGGCTTAGTTGCCCCATGGCATGTGGGATCCTAGTTCCCCAACCAGGGATCAAACTCATGTCCCCTGCATTGGAAGGCAGATTTTAAACCACTGGACCACCAGGGAAGTCCCAAATGTTTTTGATATCATATTTTACATCTTTTTGTTTTGTGTATCTCTTAACTGCCTATTGTGGATATAGATGATTTCACCAACTTTGTCTTTTAACCTTCCTACGAACTTGATCTACTACATTTACTGTATGTTTGCCTTTACCAATGAGATTTTTCCTTTTGTAATTTTTATATTTCTAGATTTGGTGTTTTATTTTCTGCTTAGAGAAGTCCCTTTAACATTTCTTGTGAAGCTGATGTAGTGTTGCTGAACTCTTTTAGCTTTGCTTGTCTGTAAAACTATTAAAGTCTGAATGATAGACTTCCTCGGTAGAGTATTCATGATTATAGGTTTCTTCCTTTCATCATTTAGAATATATAGTGCCACTACTTCTGGCCTTCAAAGTTCTGCTGAAAGGTCAGCTGATAGTCTTATGAGAGTTCTCTTGTACATAACTAGTTGCTTTTCTCTTGCTTCTTTTAAGATTCTCTTTCTATCTATATTAATTGCTATTAATTAGTTGTTATTTTAATTATAATATGTCTCAGTATGAACCTCTTTGGGTTCACTTTGTTTGGGACTCTGTACTTCCTGGACCTAGATGTCTGTTTCATTTCCCAGGCTAGGGAAGTTTTAAGCTATTATTTCTTCAAATAGGTTCTCTGCTCTCTTCTCCTTCTGGGACCTCTATAATGTGAATTTTCTCATGCTTGATGTTGTCCCAGAGGTCTCTTAAACTATCCTCATTTTTTTTAAACCATCCTCATTTTCAAAAATTCTTTTTTCTGTTCAACTTGGGTGACTTCCACTACTCTGTCTTCCAGTTCACTGATCTGTTTCTCTATATCATCTAATCTACTGTTGATTCCTTCTAGTGTATTTTTTTTATTACAGTCTTCACCTCTGATTTTCTTCTTTATATTTTTTAACTCTGTTAAACTTCTCACTGTGTTCATTCATTATTCCCCAATGTTCATTGAGCATCTTTATGATCTTACCTTGAACTCTTTATCAGGTAGACTGCTTATCTCCACTTTACTTAGTTCTTCTTCTGGGGTTTTGTCTTGCTCCTTCCTTTGGAACATATTCCTCTGTTTTCTCATTTTGTCTAATTCTCTGTGTTTATTTCTATGTATTGGAGAGGTCATTTATGCTTCTTGATCTTGGAGAAGTGGCCTTATGTAGGAGACATCCTATGCGGCCCAGAAGCACACTCCCCTATGGTCACCAGAGCTATATGCTCTAGAGGTGCCCCCTATGTGGGCTGTGTGGGCCCTTCTCTTGTGGCAGGGTCAACTACTATGGGTATGCTGGTAGGTGGGGCTGACCCTCAGGTCAGTTGGCTGCCAGGCCCTGCTTCATGTGGTGGCTGCCAGCTCCCTGGTGGGCAGAGCTGGGTCCCAGCATGGCTGATCGTGTGGCTCTGCTGTGTGTGGGATATCACTGGACTGGTTCTGGCCAATGGGTTGGTGAGTAAGAACCCAGCATTAATAGGCTAGAGGGAGTTCTCCAAAATGACATCTGTCAACACTAGTGTCCTCGTAGTAGAACAAACTCTCAAAAATGGCTGCCACCAGCATATTGCTTTCATGTTACTCACCTGAGCTGGGACTCAGAGTGTGAGATTTTGCATGCACACTTTAAGAGTGTCTTGTTCCTACAGCCCTGGCTCTCCCATACTCAAGCCCCACTGGCCTTAAAATCTAGATGTTCTGGGAGCTCATCTTTCTGGTGCAGGACCCCCAGACTGGGGAGCTTGATGTGGGGCTTGGACCCCTTCTCCTTGGGGAGAACCTGTGGAATTGTGGTTATCCTTCTGTCTGTGCGTTACCTACCCAGGGGTGTGGGTCTTGACTATACTGCATCTCCACCCCTTCCTTCTCTTCTTATTGTGGTTCCTTCTTTGTGTCTTTAGTTGTAGAAAATCCTTTCTGCTATTTTCAGGTCTTTCTCAGAGAGAGTAAATAGTTGTAATTTTGGTGTGCTCATGGGACAAGGTGAGCTCAAGGTCTTCCTACTCCATCATCTTGGCCACACTGAATAACTCCAAGGTTTTTGATCTGAAAAGCTGGAAGGAGGGAGATTCCAATTACAGTGGGAGGGGATAGGAGTCATGGATTCAGTTTTGGATGTGTTACATTAGACACAACAAACTGAGAAGCACATTTACCAAGCCTTAATATGAATGATGGGAATTCATGGCATGTTAGCTCCTCTCCCACTACCCACTGCCCACAGCTCTGTAGTCCTATGAGGACTGCAGCTCTGCTAATAAAGGGGACAGACTTTATTGGAAAAGAGTACAGAAAATTACTTGCCAGGGTGGTTGTAAAAATCAACAGCGATATCAGTGTCAAATAATTAGAGAAGGACAACATCACAGCTAGCCTAAGGCCTCTAATGGTTGGAGCAACACATAGGTAGACCAGCCAGAAATTTAACAAGGGAGATCTAGGAAGGAAACAGCCAGAGTGGGTCTTGATAAAATCTTTACTTATGCCTGGTGGTCTGGAATGCTGTGCTCATGTTCAAGGCTGTGAGCACCTAAGGAGAGACCAGAGAGGACACCAGCCAGCTTACTCCTTCCTTGCTGAATGTGAGGTGTTGTAAACATAGAACATAAAAGGTCGAACTTACTTGTAAGTTGCTTGAATGTATTCCCCAAACCACCCACAGATCCATCAGCAAAGGATGGATGCCTTACTGGATAAAGGTGCTTTAAGCACAACCTCTGACTAATCCTATGCTGCCCAAGGGTGACCTCTAGGAAGTCAGGCTTAAAAGTAAAAACAAGAATTAAAAAAAAAAAAACCCTAAGTAGAGATACTAGCCACCACACAATGTGAGGGAAATAGACTCCATGGAATTAATCCAGGCAAACAAATCCAGGACACAAAGAAACAAGTAAACAATACTAACAACCATCCCTTCCGGGGGGGATCAGAATTCAGAGTTTCAGTGATATATAAAATGTCCAATCTTCAACAAGAAATTATAAGACATGCAACACATACACACACACACACACACACACACACCCAGGAAAGTGTAACTTCCACAGAGAAAAAAAGCAGTCAATACACATAATCTCTGAGGGGGCCCAGATGTTAGAGTTAGCAGAACAAGACTTCAAAGCAGCTGTTATCATTATGTTGGCCTAACAGGTCTATAGAACACCCAACAGCAACAGAATACACATTCTTCTCAAACACACACTGAACATTCTCAAGGATAGATTAAATGTCAGACAACAAAAGAAGCCTCAATCAACTATTTTTTACATTAAACTTCTTATTTTCAGATAACTATAGATTCACATGCATCTGTAAGAAACAATATGGAGAGATTCCACAGACACTTTACCTAGTTTCACCCAGTGGTAACATCTTGCAAAACATCTTGTACAGTATTACAACCAGGATATTGACAATGATACAGTCAAGAGAGAGAACATTCCATTACAAGGACCCTTGTTGTGCCCTTTTATACCCACACTCACTATTTCTCCTTCAACTACCTCCTTAACATCTGGCAACCACTAATCTGTTCTCTATTTCTATAATTTTGTCATTTCAAGAATGTTGTATACTGTTGGCTCTCTGCATCTACGGGTTCCGCATTCATGGATTCAACCAACTGTGTATTGAAATTCTGCGACTAGTTGAATTCATGGATGAAGAACCACTGGATGAAGACAGCTGACTATACGATGTCATTTTTATATAAGAGACTTGAGCATCCTTGGATTCTGGTACCTAAGAAGGGTCCTGGAACCAATCCCCCATAGATACTGAGGGATGATTGTACATGGGATTGTACAGAAGGTGACATTTTAGAATTGGCTTTTTTTACTTGGCATAATTCTAGGAGATTCCTCCACGTGTTGCATGTGTCAATAGTCTGTTCCTTTTTATTGCTGAGTAGTATTCCACAGTATGGATTACTCACCAGTTGAAGGACATCTAGGTTGTTTTCAATTTGTGGTTACTACAAATCAAGCTGCTATAAACATCTATGTACAGGTTTTTTTGTGACCACAGGTTTCGTTTCCTGGAATAAGTGCCAGGAGTACAATTTTTGGGTTATATGTTGGTTGGGTGTGTGTGTGTGTGTGTGTGTGTGTGTGTGTGTTTTACTGCCAAACTATTTTCCAGAGTAGCTTAACATTTACATATATACCAGCAATGTAAGAGTTATCATGTTTCTCAGTATCCTTCCCAGCATTTGGCATTGTCACTATTGTTTTTTAAGCCTTTTTGTTGATATATAGTGCTATCTCACTGTGTTTTAGTTTGCATTTCCCTAATGTTTAATAACATTAACATCTTCTCATGTGCTTGCCATCTGTATCCTCTTCAATGAAAAGTTTATATATTTTGCACATTTCCTTAATTAGATTGCTCTTTTTTTTACTGTTGAATTCTGAGAATTCTTTATGTATATATTCTGAATACTAGTTCTTTGTCAGATATGTGGTTTGCAAACATTTTCTCCCAGTTTGTAGCTTGTTTTTTCATCCTCTTAACAGGATCTTTTGCAGAGCAAACGTTTGAATTTTGATGAAGTCTAATTTATCAATTTTCCTTGCTGGGATTTTGATAGGAATTGCGTTAGACCTGTGTATCATTTTGGGTAGAACTGACTTTTTAACTACGTTGGGTCTTCCAATCTATGAACATGGTATGTCTCTCCATTTATTTAGATATTCTTTCATTTCTTTCACCAGCATTTTGTCATTTTCAGCATATAAATACATGTGTTTTGTTAAATTTACATCTAAGTTTTTTTTTTTTACCATTGTGAATATGTTTTAAATTTTGGTTTGGATTATTCATTGATAGTACATAGAAATGCATTTGATTAAGGAATTGGCTCACACAACTATGGAGGCTGACAAATCTGATATCTACATCCTATTGGTTCTATTTTTCTGGAGAACCCTGACAAATACAAGCACCATCACTACCACAATCATCCCTTTGTCTTTTTTGCTTCGATTTAAAAAGAGTCATAAATTGAGGGAAGGGGACTGACTACAGAGAGGTATGTAAAAATTTGGTGGAGATAAAGAAAAAGAGTCTTAAAACCCACTCTGCCAGACCAATAAATAGAATGTCAAGGATCTTTCTGAGGGACAGCCTTTTAGGCATACAGAAACTGCAAAGATGACACAAATGAGAAGCTATTGAAGTGGTCAGAGTCAAGGTACTGGCCTCTGAATCCCCCTTGTTGGTTGATATCTAGGAATTGTAGGTCAGGGCCACTGACCTATGTCAAGAAGAAGGTATTGAGCTGCAAGTCACTTTGGGTACATTGGCTTTCGCTTTGTCCCTTGGATTCATCATGCTTTTTCCCACTTCACTGCTTTATGAGTCAGGGTTCTTGGTTGCAAGCAAAAGAAACTGACTTTTGTTGGCTTAAGCAAAAGGGGATGGAGTAGAAATTAGAGAGGATGCTAACAGACAGACCAGACAGAGGGCAATACGGGGTTCCATGAGTCTCCAGAGAGTTAGGAAGCAGGCAGCAGGAAGCAGTATGGCAGATCATGTATTTCCAAAAATATCTACAGCAGTATTTCCAGCCCTACAAGCTCTTCCAGAATCTTTCCACTTTTTATTATGGATTGGGTCTACTTCCCCTCCCTTTGAACTTCTCTGATGAACAGAGCATGTGGCAGAGGTGACACTGGTGACTCCCAATCTTAGATCATAAAGGCAACATGGCTTCCATCTGACTCTGTCTCTTGAGATGCTCCCCCTTGCAATCCAGCCATCATGTTGTAAGGAAGCCCAGGCCATGTGGAGAGGTAGTAGGTAGGTGTTCCAGCCCACAGCCCAGCTTAGGACTCAGCCAACAGCCAGCATCGACCACCAGAAGTATGAGTAAACAAGCCTTCAGATTATCCCAGACTTAGCCTTTGAGCTGTAAAACCTTAGCTTCACTAAGTTGAGCAGAGATGAGTTATCTCTACCTAGCCCTGCCTTAATTGCAGATTCATGAGCAAAATAATTATGGTCATTATTTTAAGCCTTAAGGTATGGGTTGGTTTGTCACACAGTGACTGGTAACAGGAACATACAGCAACTATGTCATAGCAGAAATCACCTGGTTAGGACACTGCCCAGGGCTCTACCACCATTAAATAAATTAATATGTGCAAAGCCCTTGAAACAGTTTCTGGCATATAAGGAACTCTCCAGGAAACACACTAATTTGGCTTTTAATCATTATTTTATTGTCATTATTGAAATTTCAGCTTAAACGTCACTTCCTCAGAAAGTCTTTCTCTGATGCCACAATCTAACTCCCCACCATTTGGGGAGAGGTGGCCTTCTGTTTTATTTTCTTTTTGTCATGTGTCACTAAATTGAATTAACTTATTTATTTACGAATTTGCTTGTTTACTTGTATTTCTCATTTTACTTTTTATACCTTTAAAAATGTATTGAATACCTCTGTATACCACATAGAAGGTAATCCCCATGAGTGCAGGGAACTTGGAATCTGACTGCTCTGTCCTTGCATTGAACAGATCGCAGGTGTGGTGGACATGCAGATGTGCTGTCCAGACTTTCCTTCAGTGAAGGGCTTGTTTCTCCAACTGCTAGAAGTGCTTCCCGCAGATGACCCTCAGCTGTCGGCCACTTCAGGGATGGCCTTGGCTGTAGAGTCGCCAAAAGTCACGCCCCTTCTGAGGCGAAATGGTAACAGATGGAAGCATAGAAAGGCCCAGCCATCTCAGCTAAGCCTGGAACAACTCTAACAGGTCATTCTAGCTTCAGAGCTGCCCGTGGGTGTGCGCCCAGGCTGTCACTGGACCTGCATCATGGGCCGACTTCTCCTCCGGCCCCTTCCTCCTTCTTCCTCCCCTTCCCTTCCTTGGGGGTTGATCCCAAGGTCACCCCTTAGTCAATACCCTGCACCCTAAGCTCCATCTCAGATTCAGCTTCCTGAGAAGCTCAGCCTGCGACAGCCAAGCTTAAGGAAGACAGGGAGTTGGTGTTCGCAGGGAGAGTGAGGTGTCTGGGGCTCCCACAAGGGGAGACCATCTTGGATGACATATGGAGCCTCCCTGCTGACAGGAGTGTGCTTTATACTAAGAGCAGGAGATGACCTCCTGCTCTGGTATCAGGTGCTTAGCAGAGCTCCTTCCACTCTTGGCAAATGCGTAAGAGAAGTGAATGCACAGGGGTGGAGAGAGGGCCCTGGTCAGCTGCCAGGCCTTTATATTTACTCCTGGAGAGATGGGCTGTGAGTGCAGACTCTCACAGCATGACACAGATGTGAGGATCCAGTGGTTCACCATGCTTCTCAAATATTTCTGCCCAAGTACCTCAAAGGGAAAGGAAGGTGAGTTCAGATCCCTGGTGCAAGAAGACAGGTCATGTTTGCCCAGTGACATCAAATATCCTGGAGGGGTGTGTGGGCCCCCATTTGAGAAACTCAGATCTGCATGAGAAATCCAAGGCATAGAGCTCAATCTGGCTGGGGTCTGATTGAGATCAGGACTTGGAATGAGACTGGATCAGGGCTCAGGGTGGGGTCAGAGCTCAGTCCGGTACCAGAGTTCTGTTTGGGACCAGGGTTCAACCTGGGTTCAGGGCTCAATCAGATATCAGGATTGAAGCTCAGTCTGGGGCCAGGAATGTCTGGGGCTGGGTCAGGGCTTGATCTAGGGCCAGTCAAGTCATGGGTTAGCTGTGGTAGGAGCCAGGACTTAGTGTGAGGTCAAGGTATAGGACTTATTCTAGCATCATGGTCATGACTAAGTCTAGGCAGTCATGGATAGTGATGGCTCTATCTAAGGTCATGAGCACAAGCTGGAACCTCATCTGAGTTTCCTTGTGGGGTTTGCTCAGGGCTTGGCCTCAGTTCAAGTCTGGGCTTGATCCTAGGCTTGGTATACCCTGGCATCAGGACTCAGTCCTGGAGCAAGCAGCTGAACCAACATGTTGTTCTGCAGCAGGGTCAGCAAAGCCCAACCTGTGGGCCAAACCTGGCCTGTTGCCTGTTTTTGTAAATAAAGTTTTATTGCAACACATCCACACTCATTTGTCTACCCCTAGTCTATGGCTGCTTGCACACCATGACAGCAGAGTGGAGTAGTTGGAACAGAGACCATATGGTCTGCAAAGCCCCAGATATTTACTATCTGGTCCTTGACAGTAAAAGCTAGCCAACTGCTGTTCTAAAGGCTTCTCTGGCATGTGAAAGCCAGATTATGACCTAACTCAGTGTCAAGAGCTTCCCTGAAGGCAGCATTTAAGAGACCAAGGGGACTTAAAGGAAGCAGCGGGGGGGGGGGGCTGAGTCTCAGGTTGCTGGTGTCGTTCTGGGTCCCCATGGCCAGCTGACTCTAAGGTTTTGCAGTCTTAAACTATATGTTCTGCCTTCCTCCATGAAGGGCACTATCAAGGTGTTGCCCTATCAACTGACAGGTAATCCCTACCTGCACATTTTTCTTTGCAGCTTCAAAAGTAGCATTTCCATCCACAGTCCCCCTTGGGCTATCTTTGCTCAACGTCCCCACCTATCCCAGTCCTGACCAGGGTATTCTCACTGGCTGCTGCAGTGGCTTCTGCTTTCAGCTGGAGCTAGAAGGACCTGTGAGGCCAGTTTGGTCCCAGTGAAGTGCTACCTCAGCCCAGCTGAGAGGTGTGAGGACAAGGGGGCTGAACTGGAGCTGCAGCTACCCGGCAGGTGACCCCATCACCTTCAGCTACTTTCCCTTATTCAAATACACACACTCTGACAGGCCATACAAGCTTCAGAGCTGCCCGTGGGGTGCACCCAGGCTTCACTGGGCCTGAATCATGGGCCGATTTCTCCTCTGGTTCCTTCCGCCTTCTTCCTCCCCCTCCCTTCCATGGGGGTTGATCCCAATGTCATCCCTCAGTCAACACCCTGCACCCTAAGCTCCATCTCAGACTCAGCTTCCTTGGAAACTCAGCCTATGACAGCCGAGCTTAAGGAAGACGGGCAGTTGGTGTTTGTGGGGAGAGTGAGGTGTCTGGGGCCCCCCCCAAGGGGAGACCATCTCGGTCTCCCTCCTGACAGGTGTGTCCTTTGTACTAAGAGTGGGAGATGGCCTCCTGTTGACTTCAGCCCCCAAGGCTCCTTCCTGTTGCTCAAATTTGAGGAAATGGCTGCCTGCTCTGAACCTCCAGCTGCCCTTTTTATACAGGATCAGCAACCAAAACCTTTGGATGGTTTGGAGAGGAGTCCTGGAGCTGAGGGCCTGACTCATTAAATGCATCCACTCATCTGGATTCTCCAAGCTGTCCCCATGCTGTGTGGAATCATCACAGAAATGTCTTCATTAAGGCTTAGGTCACAAAGGTCATGCAAAAGTCTGTGTGTTTGCCTGACCCCCTTCATGAATTGTTCTCACCTGAGTCATGACCAGGAGATGTCTCACTGCAGATGTGCCTGTTTTGTTGTCGTTCAGATTATTTAAATTGCATGCTTAGTTATAATTCCTTGGCTATCTAGAGCATTTCGGAGCTGATTTCTATGTCTGATGCAGTTATCTTCAGGGCCTGATGGTCTCCACTCTTGTCCTCATCCTAGTAGTCTCTGTTCTGCTTTGATGCTAAGAGAGTGATTGTGTGTAGGGTAAGCTGCTGGGGATGTTTTTCAAAGGCAACACTGTTCTGGTTCCAAAGAAGTAAATGAACATTGGGTGTAGCTGGGTTGGTTGTACGAGATCCCTGATGACCATAGCTAGATCAGATTTGGGGCTCTATCCCCAAACTCAGCTGGGCTTGATGGTCCTTCCTCTTTCTTCAGCTTCTTTCAGGCAGCAGTAATCACTCCCTTCCCCACGCGTTCCCCCTCCCCAGCTTCAGTTGCTGGGCCTGTGTCTTCATTGAGGGAAATTCTCCCATCACTTTAAACCCAATGCTTTTCAGGAACATGACTTTGGGGTAAAACTTTGCTGATGTAAATGGCATGCACAAGGGCCCCAGCTCTGTCTCTAGCTTACCCCGTGGCCATAGGCTAGACTGTCCCCTCTGTGTAAGACAGGAGTGTTGAGGGATATTTAGGTGTCAGTGCCAAAACTTTTGGGTTCTCTGTCAGAGCTTGGAGAATATTCTTGATCTTGCTGTGGTCAGAGCATTGAAGAGTTGAGAGACAAGCAAGGATAGTGCAGGGGTCAGCCAGGGTGACGGTGAACTGGCTGGCAGGAGGTGGCACAGCCGGGTGGGCCAAGGTTACTGTGACTCTCAGTCCATTAGTCCATCAGCAATGAGGGTGATGAGATGAAGGTGGTAGTGGCTCCTTATATCATCCATCATTGTCCAAAAGTTTAAGGGTTACTGAGTCTAACACCTCATTTTACATATAGGGACACTGAGGCCCAGGAGGGGAAGGACTTGCCCAAGTTCACAGAGTAGGGCAGAAGCTGAATCAGGACTGGAACCCAGACCTCCTGGCTCCCATATGGGAAGGGCAGAGAGGTGGACAGGAGGAGAACAGGGGACATCTCCTCCACTCTTGGCCCCCCATGGCCCATAATTTGGCTGTGGCCACGTGGATGATCACAAAGACCTTGATGTCTGGGAAGTGGGAGCTGACAAGGTCCACCTGCAGCTGCCGTGGGCCACTCTTGGAGGGGATGATGTTGAATTGGACTGAGGCCCTCTCTTGGGGCTGCAGGCTGGGCACACTGGGGAGATGGGAGAAAGGCAGACCTTCAGCTCTGTCTCCTTCCTGAACCTGGTCTGCCAGTCCACAGCTCTCCAGAGCACTTAGGATCAAGGTCACACCTTGTGGCTTGACATTCAAGCCTTTCAATATGCTTCAGCTTAGTTATCCCTTCTACCACTTCTTGCTTCTTTCAACCAGTCAGGCTAGTCTCCTCCCTGTGCCCTGAACATACCTTACACTTCCCCTCCTCTGGGCTTTTGTCTGGTCTGTTCGTCCTACCTAGAGTGCCCTTCCCATTCCAATTACATCTGAGGCCCAGATTAGTTTTTCTTCTTCCAGGAGACCTTCCCTGACTATACCAGCCATGGAGACCTCTGACTGGGAAGTTCTCCATCCTTCTTGATCCCTGAAAATCTCCTCAATTCATCACTTAAGCCCCAGTTTAAATACTAGCTCCATTGGGGCTTTCCCCTGGTCCCACCCAATCCCAACTCAAGGGCTATCTCTAAGCTTTTGGACCTTGAGGGTCCATCCCTTTGTACAAATCACACTGTTTTCATTTGAAGAGCCATATATTGCTGAGAGTCCTTCTTCAGGCAGAACCGCATCTGTTCATCTTGGTGTTCCCAACAGTTGACAGGTGGGTCAGAGCACAGGCCAATATGATGAAGGACCAGATGAGTGTGAGTGAGTGAATGAATGAATAAATGAGTGAATGATTGAGAATAAGTAAATAAATGAGTACACTGATAAATAGAATATGTGTGAATGAATGCATACATGAATGAATGAGTGAATGAATAGGTAAATGAGTGAGCAAATTAAAGAAAGAATGAGTGGATGAATGAACCAGTCAAAACTGAGCTGAGTAGATAAATACATGAATGAATGAGTGAAAACATGAAAAAAAGTGTGAATGAATGAGTGAAGGAGAGAGTAAATGAATAAGAGTGAGTGAATGAATAAGTAAATGGATAAATGAAAGAAAATATGAATGTGAATGAGTGGACAAGTTATATGACCAAATAAGTTAATTATTAAATAAAGAAATGAATAAATGAAGAAAGGCTGATGTGTCTAGGCAGTGGGCTGGTTCCTGGGGATCCAGAATCTCTTCCTCCTCCCCCTGCTGGCAGTGTCTTTATGGCCCATTTTATAAGGAAGGGCTATAAGCAGCCCTCCCACCCCAGGCTGACACTTACTCGATGCTGAGCTGTCCCTGGGGAAGGCCACTGCCCTCCACCATCAGCATACAGTCCTGCACTCTCTCCGAGAGGGGGTTGACCACCATCACTTCCACCCCCACCGCGGCTGGGCCAAGCACCTGGAGGGGCAGTACCCATAAGTCAACTCCCATCCTCCCCATTCTCCCAGGAAACCCATGATCTTGGCTGGGTCAGAGGATGGGGAGTTAAACTTGTCTACCCCTTGCTTCCACCTACCCCATTACTGAGATCTATCATTATATCCATACTCCTGCATCCACACCACTTATTCCAACCTTTGAGAGCTGAAGCCAGAGCTAAAAGTACAAACCCCCAGCCTCTGATGCCCTCCCCCAGCTCTGACGGAGGCCTGCCAGGAACAGCTTACAGGAGTCACCTTAATAATGATGAAGTCCTCCAGAGTAATGTCCTTCTCCACCAGGAGCTTCTCTCCCTTGGTGACAAGGTACATGGCAGCCAAAAGCATCTTCTTGTCCTCTGTCAGGTCTTCCTTATATTGAGAGTAAGATATTGCAATTGGGATCTTTTTCTCTGGAAGTGAAAGCAGAGGTGGGAACTGGGAGTCTGATGTTCTTTTTCAAAGAACCTAGAAAAGGAAGGGAAGGCTAAATTCATAGTTATACCCTCTATGATCCTTGCAACCAATCTGAGATAGTAATTACTATCATCAGTTCACAGATTAAGAAAGCTAAGGCTCAGAGAAAGTAATTTCTTGTCCAGTGTCACATAGCAAGTAAATCAAGGCTCCAAGATAAGGTCGGATTCAAATTCAGGCCAGTCAGCTATGATGACAGCAGACTGTCTCTCTAAGAGCTTCTGGAGATGTGTTTAAAATCCCCCCAATCATTCCAAAAGGAAATCTCTCACTCCATCAACAATTTATCCCATCAGGAATTCACTCACTGCTTAATGAGCACCTACTATGTGCTAGTGCAGAGAAGAGGGAGGCCAAAGGCCTACCTCAAGCTTCCAACTCAGTGAGGAGGCCAACTTCCTCACAGCTTCTCCAAATCCTCTCTCCCCATTAAGGCGCAGTTCCAGTCAGGCTCACCAACTGTGGAAAGGCTTCACTGATGCCCTTACTCAATCATCTTGTGCCCTTTGCCTACTGAACTCCTGTGGTTCTGGCCATTTCCATCTCTCTCTCATCAGCCACAAACAACCTGCCTATGCAGTCCCTTCTTTTTTTTTTTAAAAAAAATTTATTTATTTACTTGTATATACATTTTTATTTTTGGCTGCTTTGGGTCTTTGTTGCTGCATGCGAGCTTTCTCTAGTTGTGGCAAGCGGGGCTACTCTTCATTGTGATGTGCAAGCTTCTCACTGCGGTGGCTTCTCTTGTTCCAGAGCACGGGCTCTAGGTGTGTTGGCTTCAATAGTTGCAGCATGGGGGCCCTAGAGCGCGTGGGCTTCAGTAGTTGTGGCACACGGGCTTAGTTGCTCCGCAGCATGTGGGATCTTCTCGGACCAGAGCTCAAACCCATGTCCCCTGCATTGGCAGGCAGATTCTTAACCACTGCACCACCAGGGAAGTCGCATGCAGTCTCTTCTTTTGAGCATGGGTCACCACAGGCCATAGGTGATTGTTAGTCACATATATATATTTGACCACTATACATTTTTTTCTTTTAGGTACAACATGTCATTTCCAGTTTGCCCAGGTTCTACCATCCCCTACTGCCTTATCGCTACTGCTTCCTTTATTTCTGTTTCCTTCCTGCCTCCAAAGGCATCT
Source organism: Aethalodelphis obliquidens (assembly GCF_003676395.1). Taxonomy (NCBI): domain Eukaryota; kingdom Metazoa; phylum Chordata; class Mammalia; order Artiodactyla; family Delphinidae; genus Aethalodelphis; species Aethalodelphis obliquidens. Next base: position 15,638,107 of record NW_020837986.1, on the reverse strand, counting down.
GAGTTTTCAATCTGTGGGAAAGATCCTTAAAGGATTCAAACTCTCTGTTCCCCAAGAGCTTTGCATATAGTCGATGCTTCTTGAATGCCCATAGCTGATCCATGTGTCAAAGTTCTACCATGTTTTTATGGGTTCCCTTAGTCCAGCAGGCCATTACTAGGAGAACCCTTACTACAGTACTAGTAATAATTAATCATTTTAAAAGCTGACTTTTACTGAGGGATTAAAGTGTCTGGGGCACTTGGAAGCACATTCATGGATTAACTCATTTAATCCTTACAACAATCCCATGAGCAAGTATTATTATCCCCAGTTTATAATAATACCAACAATACTGACAATCACTACCATAAATTTAATGTTCATTAGTGGTAGGAATTATACCAAATATTTTATATATGTTATATCATTTACTCCTTGCATGGTGGGAGATGAGTGGTTCTCAAAGTGTGGTCCTGGGACCAGTAGCATCAGCATCTCCTGGGAACTTATTAGAAGTGCAAATTTTAAGGCTCCAGAGTGAAGAACCACCAGATGCTCCCAATTATGCACATGGACAGAGCTTTGGACATTAGTTCAGACCACGGGAGAAGGGAGGAGAAAGACTACTCCTTACAATATTCAGAACAGAGCTCCTTGAAGTTCTGTAGGTCATGGACTCCACCAACAATCTAATAAAAACTGAGACCCTTTTCTTAGAATAAATGTTCTCAACAGCACCATCAACCACTAGATATAACTGAAAACTATAGACTACTTCATCCTACAAGAGCAGAATACACATTCTTCTCAAGCTCATATGGAATATTTCCCAAGAAAGACTGCATTCTGGGCCATGAATAACACATTAACAAATTTAAAAGAATAAAAATTATACAATGTATGCTCTCAGACCACAAGAGAATTAATCTAGATATCAGTAACAGAAAGATAACTGGAAGACTCCAAAATATTTGGCGATTAAACCACACACTTGTAAATAACACTTAGGCTAAAGAAGATATCTTGAAAGAAATTTAAAAATATTTTGAACTAAATGAAAATATAACTTAAAATTTGTGGGATGCAGCAAAGCAGTGCTTAGGTAGAAATTTATAGCACTGAATGCATATATTAGAAAAGAAGAAAGATCTAAAAGCAATAAATCTTAAATTTCCATCTTAAGAAACTAGAAAAAGAACAAATTAAATCCAAAGTAAGCAAAAGGAGAGAAATAAAATTTAGAAAAAAGCTAGATGAGAAATCAATAAAATTGAAAACAAGAAATCTAAAGAGAAAGTCACCAAAACCAAAAGCTGTTTTTTTTTCAAGATCAATAAAACTGATAAGCCTCCAGCCAGGCTAAATAAGAAAAAAAGAGAGAAGACACAAATTCCTAATATCAGAAATGAAAGAGGGACATCACTATAGATCCCATGGACATTAAAAGGATAATAAAGGAATATTTTGAACAACCTTATGCCCACAAATTTTATAACCTAGATGAAATGTACCAATTCCTTGAAGACAAAATCTGCTAAAAGTCACAGAATAAGAAACACACAATCAGAACAGGTCTATATCTATTAAAGAAATCAATAGTAAATCAAAGAATCAATAGTGAATAACCTTTCAAAACAGAAAACACTGTGCCCAGATGAGTTCAGTGGTGAATTCTACCAAGCATTTAAGGAAGAAATGACATCAATTCTCTACAATCTCTTCCAGAAGACGGAAGTAGAGGGAATACTTCCTAAACCATTTCATGAGGGCAGCATAACTCTAATACCAAAACCAGACAAAGACATTACAGGAAAAGGAAATTACATACCGATATCGCTCATGAACATTGATGCAAAAATCCTCAACAAAATATTAGCAAATTTAATCCAACAATGTATAAAAAGAATTCTATACCTCGATCAAGTGGGATTTATTCAGATATACAAGGTTGCCTCAAAATTCAAAAATCAATTAATGTAACCTATTACATCAATAAGCTAAAGAAGAAAAGTCACATGATCATATCAGTAGATGCAGAAAAAGCATTTGACAAAATCCAATACCTATTCATGATTAAAATTCTCAGCAAACTAGGAATAGCTGAGGAATTTCCTCAACTTGACAAAGAACATCTACAAAAAACTGATAGCTAACAACATACTTAACAGTGAGAAACTCAAAGCTTTCCCACTAAGAACAGGAAAAAGGCAAGGATGTCTCCCTCACCACTCCTTTTCAACACTGGACTGGAAGTCCCAGCTAAGGCAAAAAGACAAAAAAGGAAATAAAATGTATACATATTTGGAAGGAAGAAATAAAACTGTCTTTGTTCACAGATGACATGATTATCTATGTAGAAAATCTGAAAGAATCAATAATAAAAAACTCCTGGAAGTAATCATACTAATTACTAATTATAGCAAAGTCACAGGATATAAAGTTAATTTACAAAATTCAATCACTTTTTAAAATATACCAGCACTAAACAAGTGGAATTTGAAATTTAAAATACCATTTATATTAGCACCCCCACAGTGAACAACTCAGGCATTAATCTAACAAAATATGTAGAAGATATGTATATACATGAGAAAAACTATAAAAAACTCTGATGAAAGAAATAAAAAAGTAACTAAATTAACGCAGAGATATTCCATGTTCATGGATAGGAAGACTTGATATTGTCAAGATGTCAGTTCTTCCCAACTTGATCTATAGTCAAGGCAATTCCATCAAAATCCCAGAAAGTTATTTAATGGATATCAACAAATTGATTCTAAACTGATTTATGAAAAGAGGCAAAAGACCCAGAAGAGCCAACAAGCCAACACAATATTAAAGGAAAAGAACATCAGAGGATTAACACTCCCTGACTTTGACTTACTATAAAACTACAGTAATCAAAAGAGTGTAGTATTGATGAAAGAATAGACAAATCAGTGGAACAAAATAGAGCCCAGAAGTAGATCCACACAAATATAGTCAACTGATCTTTGATAAAGGAGCAATGGAGAAAAGATTGTCCTTTTAATAAGTGGTGCTGGAACAACTGGATATCCACACTAAAAAAAAGATTCTAGACACATATGTTATACCCTTTACAAAAATGAAATTAAAATGGATCATAAGCCTAAATGTAAAGTGTGAAACTATAAAACATCTAGACAATAACATAGGAGAAAACCTAGACAATATTGGGTATGATGATGACTGAATTTTTAGGTACAATACCAAAGGTATGATCCGTGAAATAAAAAATTGATAAATTGCACTTTATTAAAATTAAAAACTTCTGCTCTGTGAAAGAACTGTCAAGAGAATAAGCAGGTGAGCCACAAACTGGGAGAAAATATTTGCAAAAGACATATCTGATAAAAGACAATTATACAAAATATACAAAGAACTCTTAAAATTCAACAATAAGAAAATGAACAACATGATTAAAAAATGGGCAAAAGATCTATACAGACACCTCACCAAAGAAGATGAGATGCATATGAAAAGATGCTCACATCATACATCATTATGAAATTTCAAATTAAAACGAGATACAACCACATACCTATTAGAATTACAAGAATCCAAAACACTGACAACACAAAATGTTGGAGAGGATGTGGAGCAACAGGAACTCTCATTCATTGATGGTGGGAATGCAAAGTGTTACAGCCATTTTGGGATACTTTGACAGTTTCTTAGAAAACTAAACATATTCTTATCACACCATTAGCAATCATGCTGCTTAGTATTTACCTATATAAATTGAAAACATGTTCACAAAAAAACCTGTACATGGATGTTTATACCAGCTTTATTCATAATTGCCAACACTTGGAAGCAATTAAGGTATTCTTCAGTAGGTGAATGAATCAATCAACTGTGGTATATCCATATAAAGGAATACTATTCAGTGATAACAAAAAATGAGCTATCAAGCTATGAAAAAATCATGAAGAATCTTAAGTACTTATTTCTAAGTGAAAGACACCAATCTGAAAAGGCTACACACTGTATGATTTCAACTCTATGATATTTAGGGAAAGGCAAAACTTTGGCGACAGTAAAAGGATCAGTGGTTCCTAGGGGTTTGAGATGAGGGAGGGAGAAGTGAATAGGTGAAGAACAGGGAATTTTAGGGCAGTGAAACTATTCTGTATGATACTCTAATGATGGATACATGTCATACATTTGTCAAAACCCACAGAATGTACAATACGGAGTGAACCCTAATGTAGACTATGGACTTTAGTTAAGAATAACATGTACCAGTATTAGCTTGTCAACTGTAACAAATGTACCACACTAATGCAAGATGTTAATAATAGGGAAATATGGGAGGTGGTGAGGGGTATATGGGAACCCTCTGGACTTTCTGCTCATTTTTTCTGAAACCAAAACTGCTAAAAAAAAGCCTATTAATTTAAAAAATTATAAATTTTAATAAATTATTTATATTTAATAGCTATACAATTTGTCTTAGTAATTCCATTTTTGTGAATGTATTCTAACAAAACAGTCCAAAATCTAGATCAAAAAAGGGGAATTTTTTTCACCAAGATGTTTACTTTAGTGCTTTTTAGAAATAGCAATAGCTGATAACTACCCAAAAGAAGGGAAAAGATGAAATAAATCACCATATATTTGTTTACAGATTATACATCCATTCAAATGATGTGAATGAAGAGCTTATAAAAATATTTAAATTACAATGTAATATGAAAGGAGCAGGGCACTAATGAGTGTTTGTGATATCATTAGAACTGTTTTTCTTTTTTCTTTTTTTGGCAGACTTTTACAAACTGCCAACAAACACATGAAAGAATGCTCAACATCATTAATCATTAGAGAAACGCAAATCAAATCTACAATGAGATATCATCTCACACCAGTCAGAATGGCCATCATCAAAAAATCTAGAAACAATAAGTGCTGGAGAAAAGGGAACACTCTTGCACTGCTGGTGGGAATGTGAATTGGTTCAGCCACTATGGAGAACAGTATGGAGGTTCCTTAAAAAACTACAAATAGAACTATCATATGACCCAGCAATCCCACTACTGGGCATATACCCTGAGAAAACCATAATTCAAAAAGGGTCATGTACCAAAATGTTCATTGCAGCTCTATTTACAATAGCCCGGAGATGGAAACAACCTAAATGCCCATCTTCAGATGAATGGATAAAGAAGATGTGGCACATATATACAATGGAATATTACTCAGCCATAAAAAGAAACGAAATTGAGCTGTTTGTAATGAGGTGGATAGACCTAGAGTCTGTCATACAGAGTGAAGTAAGTCAGAAAGAGAAAGACAAATACCAGATGCTAACACATATATATGGAATTTAAGAAAAAAAAATGTCATGAAGAACCTAGGGGTAAGACAGGAATAAAGGCACAGACCTACTAGAGAACGGACTTGAGGATATGGGGAGGGGGAAGGGTGAGCTGTGACAAAGCGAGAGAGAGAGGCATGGACATATATACACTACCAAATGTAAGGTAGATAGCTAGTGGGAAGCAGCCGCATAGCACAGGGAGATCAGCTCGGTGCTTTGTGACCGCTTGGAGGGGTGGGATAGGGAGGGTGGGAGGGAGGCAGACGCAAGAGGGAAGAGATATGGGAACATATGTATATGTATAACTGATTCACTTTGTTATAAAGCAGAAACTAACACACCATTGTAAAGCAATTATACCCCAAAAAAGATGTTAAAAAAAACCTAATTCATTGATTAATCAACTCCTTAATATTTGTTTGATAATTTCTGAGTGCTAGAAAATGCGTGCAAATTTTGCATTCTATTCCATAATAACTTCGTGTTAATATAAATAGTGCATTAATTTATATAACATGGAATGATACAGCACCATATATCCAAGACAATAGGAAGCCCAGTTTGAGAAGCATACACAGATATATTTTGATGTTCCTAATATCTTAAACATTATATAGAATGTGTATGTGTGTGTGTGTATTTACTGTGTCTATGTCTCTATCTGTGTGTATATTTGACTGAAAGCAAATTGATTATAGATTTTGGTGACCATACATAGAACCAAACATTTTAACAGATTCTTTTCTTTTGTTTAATTTTCCTTTTTTAATTAAAAAAAAGGAAATTTTACTGGACTTATATTCTGTAATATCTTTTATTTTAATAAAAATATAAAGACCCTATTTTGGAACCAAAAAAAATTATTTATTTTGCTGCACTGGATCTTAGTTGCGACACATGGGATCTTTGTTGCCACGTGCAGGATCTTTAATTGTGGCATGTGGAATCTTTAGTTGCAGCATGCGAACTCTTGGTTGTGGCATGTGGGATCTAGTTCCCTGACCAGGGCTCAAACCCGGGCCCCCTGCATTGGGAGCACAGAGTCTTAGTCACTGGACCACCAGGGAAGCCCCAGAACTGTTTTTCAAAAAGCAACAGGCATTAAAAATTTGGAAGGAAAACGTTAACAATTTGTAGGTGGGTGGCAGGATCATAGGTGATCTTTCCCTTCTGCTCTCTAAATCTTTAATGAATATGTATTATATTTTTTTTGAATTTTATTTTATTTTTTTATACAACAGGTTCTTATTAGTTGTCCATTTTATACATATTAGTGTATATATGTCAATCCCAATCTCGCAATTCATCACACCACAGCCCACACCCCCGTCACTTTCCCCACTTGGCGTCCATACGTTTGTTCTCTACATCTGTGTCTCTATTTCTGCCCTGCAAACTGGTTCATCTGTACCCTTTTTCTCAGTTCCACGTATATGGGTTAATATACGATATTTGTTTTTCTCTTTCTGACTTCACTCTGTGTGACAGTCCCTAGATCCATCCACATCTCTACAAATGACCCAATTTCGTTCCTTTTTATGGATAATATTCCATTGTATATATGTACCACATCTTCATTATCCAATCAGCAGTTGATGGGGATTTAAATTGCTTCCATGACCTGGCTATTGTAAATAGTGGTGCAAATGGACATTGGGGTGCATGTGTCTTTTTGAATTATGGTTTCATCTGGGTATATGCCCAGTAGTGGGATTGCTGGGTCATATGGTAATTCTATTTTTAGTTTTTTAAAGAACCTCCATACAGTTCTCCATAGTGGCTGCATCAATTTACATTCCCACCAACAGTGCAAGAGGATTGCCTTTCCCTACACCATCTCCAGCATTTGTTGTTTGTAGATTATCTGATGATGCCCATTCTAACTAGTGTGACGTGATAATCATTATAGTTTTGATTTGCATTTCTCTGATAATTAGTGATGTTGAGCAGCTTTTCATGTGCTTCTTGGCCATCTGTATGTCTTCTTTGGAGAAATGTCTATTTAGGTCTTCAGACCATATTTGGATTGGGTTGTTTGTTTTTTTAATATTCAGCTGCATGAGCTGTTTATATATTTTGGAGATTAGTCCTTTGTCCATTGATTCGTTTGCAAATATTTTCTCCCATTCTGAGAGTTGTCTTTTCGTCTTGTTTGTAGTTTCTGTTGCTTTGTAAAAGTTTTTAAGTTTCATTAGGTCCCATTTGTTTATTTTTGTTTTTATTTCCATTATCCTAGGAGGTGGATCAAAAAAGATTTTGCTGTGATTTATGTCAAAGAGTGTTCTTCCTATGTTTTCCTCTAAGGATTTATAGCGTCCAGTCTTATATTAGGTCTCTGATCAATTTTGAGTTTATTTTTGCGCATCATGTTAGGGAGTGTTCTAATATCATTCTTTTAAATGTAGCTGTCCAGTTTTCCCAGCACCACTATTGAAGAGACTGTCTTTTCTCCATTGTACTTCCTTGCCTCCTTTGTCACAGATTAGTTGACCATAGGTGTGTGGGTTTATCTCTGGGGTTTCTATCCTGTTCCATTGATCTATATTTCTGTTTTTGTGCCAGTACAATATCATCTTGATTACTGTAGCTTTGAAGCATAGTCTGAAGTCAGGGAATCTGATTCCTCCAGCTCCGAATTTTTCCCTCAGGACTGCTTTGGCAATGTGGGGTCTTTTGTGTCTCCGTAGAAATTTTAAGATTTTTTGTTTTAGTTCTGTAAAAAGTGCCATTGGTAATTTGATAGGGATTGCATTGAATCTGTAGATTGCTTTAGGTAGCATAGTCCTTTTCACAATATTGATTCTTACAATCCAAGAACATGGTATATCTCTCAATCTGTTTGTTTCATCTTTAATTTCTTTCATCAGTGTCTTATAGTTTTCTGCATACAGGTCTTTTGTCTCTCTAGGCAGGTTTATGCCTAGGTATTTTATTCTTTTTGTTGCATTGGTAAATGGGAGTGTTTCCTTAATTTATCTTTCAGATTTTTCATTATTAGTGTACAGGAATGCCAGAGATTTCTGTGCATTAATTTTGTATCCTGCAACTTTACCAAATTCATTGATTAGCTCTAGTAGTTTTCTGGTGGCATCTTTAGGATTCTCTATGTATAGTATCATGTCATTTGAAACAGGGACAGTTTTACTTCTTCTTTTCCAATTTGTATTCCTTTAATTTCATTTTCTTCTCTGGTTGCCATGGCTAGGACTACCAAAACTATTCTGAATAATAGTGGTGAGAGTGGGCATCCTTGTCTTGTTCCTCATCTTAGAGGAAATGCTTTCAGTTTTTCACCATTGAGAATGATGTTTCCTGTGGGTTTGTCATATATGGCCTTTATTATGTTGAGGTAGGTTCCCTCTATGCCCACTTTCTGGAGAGTTTTTATCATAAATGGGTGTTGAATTTTGTCAAAAGCTTTTTCTGCATGTGTTGAGATGATCATATGGTTTTTATTCTTCAATTTCTTAATATGGTGTATCACATTGATTGATTTGCGTATATTGAAGAATCCTTGCATTCCTGGGATAAACCCCACTTGATCATGGTGTATGATCCTTTCAATGTGTTGTTGGATTCTGTTTGCTAGTATTTTATTGAGGATTTTTGCATATATATTCATCAGTGATATTGGTCTGTAATTTTCTTTTTTTGTAGTATCTTTGTCTGGTTTTGGTATCAGGGTGATGGTGGCCTCATAGAATGAGTTTGGGAGTGTTCCCTCCTCTGCAATATTTTGGAAGAGTTTGAGAAGGTTGGGTGTTAGCTCTCTTCTAAATGATTGATAGAATTCACCTGTGAAGCCATCTGGTCCTGGACTTTTGCTTGTTGGAAGATTTTTACTCAGAGTTTCAATTTCCTTACTTGTGATTGGTCTGTTCATATTTTCTATTTCTTCCTGGTTCACTCTTGGAAGGTTATACCTGTCTAAGAATTTGTCCATTTCTTCCAGGTTTTCCATTTTATTGGCATAGTGTTGCTTGTAGTAGTCTCTTAGGATGATTTGTATTTCTGCAGTGTCTGTTGTAACTTCTCCATTTTCATTTCTAATTTTATTTATTTCAGTCCTCTGCCTCTTTTTCTTGATGAGTCTGGCTAATGGTTTATCAATTTTGTTTATCTTCTCAAAGAACCAACTTTTAGTTTTATTGATGTTTGCTTTTGTTTCCTTTGTTTCTATTTCATCTATTTCTGCTTTAATCTTTATGATTTCTTTCCTTCTACTAACTTTGGGTTTTGTTTGTTCTTCTTTCTCTAGTTCCTTTAGGTGTAAGGTTAGATTGTTTATTTGAGGTTTTTCTTGTTTCTTGAGGTAGGCTTGTATAGCTATAAACTTCCCTCCTAGAACTGCTTTTGCTGCATTCCATAGGTTTTGGATCGTCGTGTTTTCATTGTCATTTGTCTCTAGGTATTTTTTGATTTCTTCTTTGATTTCTTCAGTGATCTCTTGGTTATTTAGTAACGTATTGTTTAGCCTCCATGTGTTTGTGTTTTTTACCTTTTTCCCCTGTAACTGATTTCTCATCTCATAGCATTGTGGTCAGAAAAGATGTTTGGTATGATTTCAATATTCTTAAATTTACTGAGGCTTGATTTGTCACCCAAGATGTGATCTATCCTGGAGAATGTTCTGTGCGCACTTCAGAAGTAAGTGTAATCTGCTGTTTTTGGATGGAATGTCCTATAAATATCAACTAAATCTATGTGCTCTATTATATCATTTAAAGCTTGTGTTTCCTTATTTTCTGTTTGTATGATCTGTCCATTGGTGTAAGTGAAGTGTTAAAAGTCCCCCACTATTATTGTATAACTGTCGATTTCCTCTTTTATAGCTGTTAGCAGTTGCCTTATGTATTGAGGTGCCCCTATGTTGGGTGCATATATATTTATAATTGTTATATCTTTTTCTTGGATTGATCCCTTGATCATTATGTAGTGTCCTTCCTTGCCTCTTGTCACATTCTTTATTTTAAAGTCTATTTTATCTGGTATGGGTATTGTTACTCCAGCTTTCTTTTGATTTCATTTGCATGGAATATCTTTTTCCATCCCCTCACTTACAGTCTGTATATGTCCCAAGGTCTGAAGTGGGTCTCTTGTACACAGCATATATATGGGTCTTGTTTTTGTAACCATTCAGCGAGCCTGTGTCTTTTAGTTGGAGCATTTAATCCATTCACATTTAAGGTAATTATTGATATGTATGTTCCTATGACCATTTTCTTAATTGTTATGGGTTTGTTTTTGTAGGTCTTTTTCTTCTCTTGTGTTTCTCACTTGGAGAAGTTCCTTTAGCGTTTGTTGTAGAGCTGGTTTGGTGGTGCTGAATTCTCTTAGCTTTTGATTGTCTGTAAAGCTTTTGATTTCTCTGTCGAATCTGAATGAGATCCTTGTTGGGGACAGTAATCTTGGTTGTAGGTTCTTCCCTTTCATCACTTTAAATATATCATGTCACTCCCTTCTGGCTTGTAGAGTTTCTGGTGAGGATTCAGCTGTTCATCTCATGGGAGTTCCCTTGTATGTTACTTGTCATTTTTCCCTCATTTTCAACAATTTTTCTTTGTCTTTAATTTTTGCGAATTTGATTACTATGTGTCTTGGCATGTTTCTCCTGGGTTTTTCCTGCCTGGTACTCTCTGTGCTTCCTGGACTTGAGTGGCTATTTCCTTTCCCATGTTAGGGAAGTGTTTGACTATAATCTCTTCAAATATCTTTTTGGGTCCTTTCTCTCCCTTCTCCTTCTGGGACCCCTATAATGCAAATGTTGTTGCATTTAATGTTGCCTCAGAGGTCTCTTAGGCTGTCTTCATTTGTTTTCATTCTTTTTTCTTTATTCTGCTCCATGGCAGTGTACTCCACCAGTCTGTCTTCCAGGTCACTTATCCGTTCTTCTGCCTCAGTTATTCTGCTATTGTTTCCTTCTAGTGTATTTTTCATTTCAGTTATTGTATTGTTCATCTCTGTTTGTTTGTTCTTTAATTATTCTAGGTATTTGTTATTTAATTCTTCTAGGTCTTTGTTAAACTCTTCTTGCATCTTCTCGATCTTTGCCTCCATTCTTTTTCTGAGGTCCTGGATCATCTTCACTACCATTATTCTGAATTCTTTTTCTGGAAGGTTGCCTATCTCTACCTCATTGAGTTGTTTTTCTGGGGTTTTATCTTCTTCCTTCATCTGGTACATAGCCCTCTGCCTTTTCATCTTGTCTGTCTTTCTGTGAATGTGGTTTTTTTCCCACAGGCTGCAGGATTGTAGTTCTTCTTGCTTCTGCTGTCTGCCCTCTGGTGGATGAGGCTATCTAAGAGGCTTGTGCAAGTTTCCTGATGGGAGGGACTGGTGGTGGATAGAGCTGGGTGTTACTCTTGTGGGCAGAACTCAGTAAAACTTTAATCCGCTTGTCTGCTGATGGGTGGGGCTGGGCTCCTTCCCTGTTGGTTGTTTGGCCGGAGGCAACCCAACACAGGAGACTACCTGGCTCTTTGGTGGGGCTGATGGCGGACTCTGGGAGGGCTTACTCCAAGGAGTACTTCCCAGATGTTCTTCTGCCTGTGTCCTTGTCCTCACGGTGAGCCACAGCCATCCCCTGCCTCTGCAGGATACCCTCCAACACTAGCAGGTAGGTCTGGTTCAGTCTCCTATGGGGTCACTGCTCCTTTCCCTGCGTCCTGATGCGACCACTACTTTGTGTGTGCCCTCCAAGAGTGGAGTCTCTGTTTCCCCTAGTCCTGTCAAAATCCTGCAATCAAATCTCGCTAGCCTTCACCGTCTGATTCTCTAGGATTTCCTCCTCCCATTGCCGGACCCTCAGGTTGGAAAGTCTGATGTTGGGCTCAGAACCTTCACTTCAGTGAGTGGACTTCTGTGGTATAAGCGTTCTCCAGCTTGTGTGTCACCCACCCAGCAGTTACGGGATTTGATTTTATTGTGATTGCTCCCCTCCTACTGTCTCACTGTGGCTTCTCCTTTGTCTTTGGATGTGGGGTATGTTTTTTTGGTGAGTTTCAGTGTCTTCCTGTCTATGATTGTTCAGCAGTTAGTTGTGATTCACGTGCTCTCACAAGAAGGAATGAGCGCACGTCCATCTACTCTGCCATCTTGCTCCTGCTTTCCCCTACGTAGCTGTATTACTTTTAATATGAAAAAAACCAGGAGAAAGTGTATGTTAATTAACATTTCCTTGTGAAGTGTTATTTTGTGATTTAGACTGTGTGAAAAATAAGTGACAGAAAAGCAAAAAGTATGTGACACCTCCTTCACATACTTTCACATCCTGTCAAAACACACAAGGTTTCACTTAGCTGAAACTGGTTCAGAGGAACAATGTCTTTATTTAATCAAATCCTTCAGAATGTATGTGCTGGTGGGGCAGGGGAGAGAGAAAGACAGGGACAGAGGAAGAATATGGGAGGAAAGGGGAAGGGAGAGGACTGAGGGTGGTTGTGGGTTGTAGCTGATGCCTGCAGAATTCTTGGGACAGGGCCTGGCACATGTAGGCACTTAATAAACATCTCTTACTGGTCCATTCCTCTCACACCAAACACCTGGAGCCAGATGAGCTCTGAAATTTGTTGGATTTTAGAAAGGTAACACAGGGCATATTCCACATACTATGAAATGCTCCCAGCAGGTATTTATTCAGTGTGTGAATATTCATACTAAGTGGGATCACCTGAGCATTATATGTTTGCCACTAGATGATTGTGTACTTTTATTACTATCTTCATTATTCAGCCCCTCTGAACCTCAGTTTTCTCATCTGCAAATGCTCAGAAATATCCCTTTCTTTCCTGGGAATGAATGTAGGATGCCGTGAAGTCTGCCCCCAACCCCAACCCTCCTGGAAAAGGAGCTGGGCCAACCAGGTCCCACCCAGCTGTGGTGTTCTTATCCTCTTCTGGCCCCAGCTTCACTGCATGGGATTCGTGCAGGATCTCTGCCACCGGCTTGTGGGTGTAAAGTATGGTGACTTGGACCCACTGGACCCAGGATGTGAGGTTAGCCAAGCAAAGGACCAGCCTCAGGTCATGGCCCAGCACGGGCGGCTCCAGCACCTTGAACTTTCCAGTGATGCTGGGCTTATTGGCAGGCTCCAGGAGGTCTTCATGCCAGAGACCATGGCTGCCCACACTGTGGACCTGGGCCCTCCTTCCAGAGGCTTCCACTCTTAACAGCTTCTTCATGGTCTTGCTGTACATCTATCTCTCCTTCTGGGATCCTGCAGGGCATCGGACATCATGAGACAGGCATTCTCTCCTCTGCCACCTGTCCCAGGGCCAGCTCTTCTCATTTTCCCTTTTCTCTAGGTAAAACCACCACTCGATCCCCACTTTAACTTACCATGGCTGTCAGAGGTCTCAAATTGGAAGCTCAAGAGCCATATGCAGACCTCATCCATATGCATTGTGTTTGATTCTGGACTATTTAAATAAAATTTTAATCAGTTGCCAACAACTTCAGGTTAGTAAATTTCACATAACATTATAGATGTGTAGCCCCTCTGACAGCTGGATCTGAAGTCTCATATGATAATGATAGCTGACACTTTTGTAGACTTGCTATATGCCATACACACATATGTATATACACACACACACACACACATATATATATATATATATTTTTTTTTCCTAGGAGGAAGGTACTATATTATCATCCCCATTTTACAGATAAAGAACCCAAGGCACAGAGAAGTAAAGCAACTTGTAAGGGAGCTGGAATTTGAACCCAGGCAGTCTGGCTCCAACTTCCATGTTCTTAATCATGCTCCCTTCCCACTCTCTACATGGCAGTTATAGTCTAGAGCTGAGTAAGGGGTGCTCTCTCTGGAAGGGAGTGTACTTGCTTGTTCTCCATGGTCTCCACCTGTAATTCTCCCACTGGCCTGCTGCACTCATGGCTTGCCATCTGCAAGCTCCTGAAGACATGTGAATTTAGGAACCCTGATCATCCACTTACCCTGTTGCTAGCACAGACTTCTCTCTCTCTTTTTTGATCTCCAAATCAATACACAACCTGACAACCCCCACCTCACCCCCAGGATGTGCCACAGGTGCCTCCAACCCAACCAAGCATGCCATCTTCTGCCTGGCAGTATTCCCCATTTCAGCAAACAGCTCCATCATTCACCCAATATACAAACTGGAAACTGGATGTGTCCTTGACTCTTCCCTCATCTTTACCGCTCACAGCTGATGAGACAGCAAGTTCTGCCAGCATCCTCATTGATCTCTGGAATCTTCCCCCTTCTCCCATCATTCTTTTCCCCTCATACCACTGTACAAAACGTCTCACCATCAGATCAATTTGCCACCAGGTGACTGTGGACTTTTTCTTACTATTATCATTACCCAGTCCGTCCCAGTCTCAGCTTCCCATCTATGAAGTGAGGACAAGAGGTGCAAAGGCTAGGCCCCAAGCACAGTGCTCAAGAATGCCCCTCCCTTCCTGAGGACATGGGCTGTATGCCCACTCTAGTCCTTTTTCCACCCTGATCCTTCCAAGATCCAACTCTGATAGTTCTGATTCCCTCCTTGAACCCTGTGCTGTGCTGCTTCTCAAACGTTCTCCCAAGTACCTCTCTACTGTGTGACCTGGGCTTGAAGGGACACATGTGGACCTAAAGGTTCTTTAACATATCATGTTTTATTATTAAAATGTATGTGAATTGTTCATTCTATTCCATAATGTACTCATAATATATTTTTACTAAGAAAATGTTTCATTTCCCTGCCAAAACTTCTAAAGCCAGTTTCTCAGGGAGGGCTTCTCTGGCCACCTGATTTTTTAAAACAGCTTTATTCAGATATACGATAATTCCATAACAAGCAATCCACCAGTTTAAAGGTTACAAGCCAGTGTTTTTTAGTACATTCATAGAGTCGTGCACTCATCACCACAATCTAATTTCAGAACAATTTCTGTCACCCCAAAGAAACTCTGTAACCATTAGCAGTCACTTCCTGTTCCTCCCTGCCCCACCCATAGCCCTAGGCAACTGTTAATTTAATTTCTAACTTGCCTATTCTGGGCATTTCATATAAAGAGAATCATACAATGTGTGGTCCTTTGCGACTGGCTTTTTTTTCACTTAACATAATATTTTTAGGGTTCATTCATGTTGTAGCCTACATCAGTACTTGATTCCTTTTTATTGCTAAATAATACTCCATTGTATGGACAGACCACATTTTATTTATCCACTGACAGATGTTAGGGTTGTTTCCACTCTAGCTATTTTGAATAATGTTGCTATGAAGGTTCATGTACAAGTTTTTGGGTGGATTTTTTTTTTCATTTCTTTTGGGTGTATACCTAGAAGTGCATCTGCTAGGTTGTTATGTTAACTCTGTGTTTAATATTGTGAGGAAGTGTCAAAGTGCTTGCACCATTTTACATTCCCACCAGCAATGTACGAGTGTTCCAATTGCTCCACAATCTCACCAACTCTTATTGTCTGTCTTTTTGCTTATAGCAGTTCTAGTGGATATGAAGTGGTATGTTGTTGTGGTTTTGATTTGCATTTCCCTGATGATTAATGATGCTAAGCACCTTTTCATGTTTATTGGTCATTTGTATATTGTCCTGGGAGAAAGGTCTTTCAAATCCTTTGCCCATTTAAAAATTGGGTTATTTATCTATTTATTACTGAGCTATAAGAATTATTTGTATATTATGGATACAAGTCCCTTATTAGATACATGATTTGCAAATATTTTCTGTTCTGTGGGCTTTTCTTCTTTCTTGATGGTGTCATTTGTAGTACAAGTTTTTAATTTTGATGAAGTCCGATTTATCAATTTTTTCTTCTGTCATTTATGCTCTTGATGTCATATCCAAAAACGTTCTGTTTAACTCAAGCTCATGAAGATTAACTCCTGTTTTCTTCTAAAAGCTTGTAATTTTAGCTCTTCGATATAGGTCAATGATCCATTTGAGTTAATTTTTGTGTACTGTGTGAATGTAGGAGGCCCATTTTATTCTGTGCATGGGGATAATTAGTGGTCCCAGCACCATCTGTTGAAAAGACTGTTCTCATTCTTTCCCCACTGAATTGTCTTGGCACTCTTGTCAAAATCAATTAAACATAATTTTAAGAGTTTATTTCTGGATTCTATTTCATTGATCTATATGTCCATTCTTATGCCAGTATCACACTATCTGGGTTATTGTATATTTATAGTAAGTTTTGAATTTGGGAAGTTTGAGCCCTCCAACTTTGTTCTTCTTTTCCAAGATTGTTTTGGCTATTCTGGTTCCCTTGAATTTCCAAGTGAATTTTAGGAACAGCTTGTCAATTTTGGAAAAAACTTAGCTGGAACTTTGATAGAGGTTTCATGGATTCTGTAGGTCAATTTTGGGGCATTGCCACCTTAAAAAAATAAAGTCTTTCAATCCATGAAAATGGGATGTCTTTCCATTTACTGAAGTCTTTAATTTCTTTCAACAATGTTTTGTAGTTTTCAGTGTACTAGACTTGCTCTTTTTTTTGTTAAATTTATTGTTAAGTATTTTATTATTTTTGATGCTATTGTAAATGGATTTGTTTTCTTAATTTTATTTTCAGATTATACATTGCTAGTGTCCTGAAATACAATTAATTTTTAAAAATTGATCTTGTGTTCTACAATTTTTCTGAACTCATTTATTGGCTCTAATAACTTTTAGTGGATTCCTTAGGATTTTATATATACAAGATCATATCATGTGCAAATAGAGATAGTTTTACCTCTTCCTTGCAAATCTGGAAATTCTTCTATTTCTTTACTTTCCCTCCCACCTTACCCTCCTACCTTCCTTCCTTTTCTTTCTTTTACTTTATTTTTTCTTCTTTCTTTTTATTTTTTAAAAAATTATGGTAAAATATACATAATATAAAATTTACCATCTTAACCATTTTTAAGTGTGCACTTCAGTGGCATTAGGTACATTCCTATTGTTGTGCTATCTTCACCATCATCCATTTCCAGAACTCTTTTCATCTTGCAAAACTGAAACTCCGTGTTCATTAAACAATAACTTCCCATCCCTCCTCTCCCAGCCACTGGCATCCACCATTCTACTTCTTGTCTTTAAGAATTTCACTACTCTAGATACCTCATACAAGTGGAATTGTATGGCATTTGTCCATGTGGGACTGGCTTATTTCATTAGCATCATGCCTTCAAGGCTTCATCCATTTGTAGCATGTGTTAGAATTTCCTTCCTTTTTAAGGTTGAATAATATTCCGTTGTATGTATATACCGCGTTTTGTTTATTCATTCATCTCTTGATGGACACTTGGGTTGCTTCCATGTTTTTTTAGCTATTGTGAATAATGCTGCTATGAACATGGGTGTAATATCTCTTCAAGTCCCTGTTTTCAGTTATTTTGGATATATATTCAGAAGTGGAATTGCTGGATTATCTGATAATTATATTTTTAATATTATGAAGAACTTCAATACTGTTTTCCACAGTGGCTGCACCATATAAAAATCCCAGCAACAGTGCACGTGTTCTAATTTCTCCACATCCTTATCAACACTTGTGCTTTTCTTACTTTCTTCTTCCCTCTCCTCCTCCATCCCTTTATTCCTTTCTTCTTTCCTTCCTTCCTGACTTCTTTCCTTCTGTGATAGTAGCCACCCTAATTGTTATGAGGTGGTATCTCATTGTGGTTTTCATTTTCATTTCCATAATGATCAGTGATGTGAGCATATTTTCATGTGCTTATTGGCCATTTGTATACCCTCTTTGGAGAAATGTCTATTCAATCCTTTGCCCATTTTATTTTTTTTGCGCTGTCGAGTGTTTAGAGTTGTCTATATATTCTGGATATTAACCTCTTTTCAGATACATGACTTGAAAATATTTCCTCCTATTCTACAGGTTTCCTCTGTTGATAATGTCACAAAAGTTTGATGAGGTCCAATTTGTCTTTCTTTTTTTACCTTTGCCTTTGGTATCATGTCCAAGAAATCACTGCCAAATTCAATGTCATGAAGTTTTCTCCTATGTTTCCTGTTAAGAGTTTTATAGTTTTAGGTCTTACATTTAGGTCTTTGATCCACTTTGAGTTAATTTTTGTGTATGGTGTAAGGTAAGGGTCCAAATTCATTCTTTTACATGTTGATATCCAGTTTTCCCAACACTGTTGAAAAGATCTCTATTTTTTTCTTGACTAATTTCCTTGGCTAATACTTCCATCACAATGTTGAACAAAATGGCAATGGTGTACAACATTGTATTTTCCTCATCTTAGGGGGAAAGCATTCAATCTTTTACCATTAGATATGATGTTAACCTGTAGAAGACTTTTATCAGGCTAAGTTCACTTCTATCCTTAATTTGTTGAGAACTTTTTATCATGAAGGTGTGTTGGATTTTGTTAAATATTTTTCTGCATCTATTGAGATGATCACGTGGTTTTTGTCCAGTTTTTCTATTGATATGGTATATTACATTAATTAGTTTTCAATGTTAAACCCATCTTGCATTCCTGTAATAAACCCTTGGTCATGGCATATAATCTTTTTTATGTGTTGTTGGATTCACTTTGCTAGTATTTTTGTTGACAATTTTTGCTTCTATGTTCATAAGGGATATTGATCTCTAGTTTTCTTTTCTTGTGATGTCATTATCTGGTTTTGCTATCAGGATAATACTAACCTCATAGAAAGAATTGGGAAATGTTCCCTCCTATTTTTTTGGGAGGAGTTTGTGAAGAATTGGTATTAATTCTTCTTTTAATGTTTGGTAGAATTCACCAGTGACATCATATGGGCCTGGTCTTTTCTTTGTGGGAAGTTTTAAATTACTACTCCAATCTCTTTACTTATTATAAATCTATTCAGATTTTCTAATTCTTCCTGAGGCAGTTTTGGTAATTCTTAGAGGAATTTGTCCATTTTATCTAAAATTATCTAATATGTTGGTAAATAGTTGTTCATTCTGTCTCCTAATGAACTGTTTTATTCACAACTCTTCTGACACAAAATGTGTGGGAGTTTTCCACACCAACCAACTCTCCAACTCTCTGGTCACCACCTGGCTGTCCTGCATTTGAATTCAATCCAGACTCTAACTACCTGGAGTTAGTGTCAGATTCCACAGATTTAAAGGCTCAGTCCAAGACTGCCCGCAATTTAGATACCAGTCACAAGTATTGGGTGCCCAAGTTACCTACACTTCTGTTTGACTTGGTTACAAATTGGGGGTTACCATGACTGTGACGGCCCCAGGTTCAGTAATTTGCTAGAGCAGTTCACAGAACAGAAAAACAGTTTAGTTACTATTACCAATTTATATTAAAGGATATAACTTAGGAATAGGCAAATAGAAGAGATAAACAGAAGAAACATAGGGCAAGGTAGAAGGAGCGGGGAGGTAGCATGGAGCTTCCATGCCCTTTTTGGGAGGGTAACCCTCTTAGTTCCTGGATGTGTTCACCAACCTGGTAGCTCTCTGTACCCTGTGTTTAGGGGTTTTTATGACAGTTTAATTATATAGGCATGATTGATTAAATTATTGGCCATTGGCATTTAACTCAATCTCCTGTCCCTTTCCCATCCCCAGAGGTTCAGGTGAAGTGTAAAGTTCTAATCTTCTAAGCATGGTTTTGGCCTTTTTGGTAACCAGCCCCATCCTGAGCTACCTGGGGACCCCCAGCCACCTGTCATCTCATTTCCATACAAAAGACACTCTTATCACTCCAGAGATTTCAAGGGTTTTTAAGAGCCATGTCCAGGAACTGGGGACAAAGACCAATTAGTTATTTTTTTTACCACACCCCTTATAATTTTTTTGTAAGTTTAGTAGTGATGTCCTCTCTGACTTTAGTTATATGAGTCTTCTCTCTGTCTAGCTAAAGATTTGTCAGTTTTGTTGATCTTTAAAAAAAATCAACTTTTGGTTTTATTGATTTTCTTCATTGTTTTTTATTTATTTCTCCTCTAATCTTTCTTATTTCCTCTTTCTGCTTTCTTTGGGTTTTCTTTGCTCTACTTTTTCTAGTTTCTACTTTTTCTAGTTTCTTAAGGTGGAAGGTTAGGTTATTTACTTGAGATCGCTCTTCTTTAATATAGGTATTTACAGCTATAAAGTTCCCTCTAGGTACTGCTTTATCTCGCCTCATAAATTTTGGCATGTTGTGTTTTCATTTACTTTCATCTCAAAATATTTTCTAATTTCACTTGTGATTTCTTCTTTGACCCACTGATTATTTAGGTGTATGTATTGCTTCATTTCCACATATTTGTGCATTCCCCAAATTCCTTTCTGATTTTGATTTCTAATCTTATTCCATTGTGATCAGAGAATATAGTTTGTATGATTTCAATCCTTTAAAATTTCTGAGGTTTGTTTTATGGATGAGCATATGGTCAATTCTGGATTATGTTCTATTTGGACTTGCCAGGAATGTGTATTCTGCTGCTACTGGGTGGGCCTTCTATAGATATCTGTTAGTGATCACCTGATTTTAATGACAAATGTTCACTTCCTCCCAATCTGTTCCTAAAATCCTTCTCTGCTTTATTTTCCACCAGAATACTTATCACCATCTGAGATACTATTTATTTTACTTTTTCCTAACTTCTAACTGCCCCACTAGAATGTTAGCCCCTTTAAGGCAAGGGTCATACATGTTTTGTTCTCTGGGCACCTGGCACACAGCAGATGTTCAATAAATATATATCAATACAGAGAAATGTGAAAATGTGCCTCATGTATCTCATAACATAAGCCAGTCTTACAATCAATAAAGCAAGGCCCTCCGACATATGGATCACAGTCCTTAGGCATTCAAAGCCCATTATGTGCTATCAGCCTGCATTCATTCATTCATACGAATCCATATTGAGCATCACTATGTGGCAGATGCTGAAACAGGAGCTGGAGATACAGCAGAAGACAAAATAGTCAGGTTTCCAGCCATACCAGAACTCACAGTCTAGTTGGTGGGGAAAGAATAAAGATTAAAGCAAATATCAGATTGTGATATGTACTTAGAAGGAAGCCAGTAGGGTCCTGAGACCCCTGGTCAGGCAGACTTGGGATGAAGTCAGCAGGACCTTCCCAGGCAGAGAAAGCATCCTGTGCAAAGTCCTTTAGGTATAAAAGAGCCTCCAATGACCCTTTCACACTTGCTATTGCCTGAACAAGCTGTGCCTTCCCCCATGCTGTTCCCTTGGCCATTTTGTACTTTGGCAGGCGGACAGCAACACGCTGTGCTGTGATTGTCTGCTTTCCTGTTCATCTTGCCCACTCTCCTACCTGACACTTGGGGGACCCACTAAATGCAAGAAGGAAGGGCACAGCAGAAAAGTGTAGAAAGAGACAGACAGCAGAGTAACAGAGAGGGAGAGAGAGGGTGGAAGGGGAGTTCCCTGGGGTCTGGTCACTGAGTCTCTGTGGATCAGCCTCTGAGCTCCAGCCCCACAGCCACTGGATGTGCTGGCTGGCCAGGCCCTGATCAACAGGTGCATGGTCTTCCCCGCTCACAGGCTGTAGTGGGCAGAATAGTGTCCCCCTAAATGGTATGTCCAAGTCCTAACCCCTGGTACCTGTGAATATAACCTTATTTGGAAATAGGGCCTTTGCAGATTAATTAAGTATCCTGGGATAAGATCACCCTGGATTTACGGTGGGACCTAAAGTCAATGATTGATGTCATTGTAAGAGAAAGGAAATGGAGATTTGAGACACATAGGAGGAAAGAAGGCCACGTGGAGGCAGAAATTGGAGTGATGCAGCCACAAGCCAAAGAATGCAGGGGCCATCATCAGCTGGAAGAATCAAGGAAAGATTCTCCCCTAGAGCCTTTGGAGGGAGTATGGCCCTGCTAAACCTTGATTTTGAACTTCTGGCCTCTAGAACTATGAGAGAATAACTTTCTGATGGTTTAAGCTGCTACATTTGTGGTAATTTGTTATGGAAGCCCTAAGAAGCTAACAGGCAGGGCCAGAGGCAGATGGCTGAACTGCCAACCTGGCTCCCCTGCAAACCCCTGGCACCAGCCTCTGACTAAAATCTTGCCTCTGTGTTTAGTGCCTCTGTCTGAAGGTTAGCGGGGGAAGCTGCCTTCCTCCACTCTACTCTGAAGCCTGTTGCAGAAAGCCCACCTGAATCTGAGGACGGCCAGTGCGTTTTTTGTACACAGTTTCCTTTGCTTGGAAGGCTGGTTCCTCTTTGCTCAGCATCCAGGCTGACTCAGTGGCAGGGGCAAAGCACATTGTCCCCAAGGACTCTGAATCTGCTCTATCATGTATCCTCCTTCAGTGGACGGAGCAAGCAGACAGGCCCTGCCATTTCATCCACAGAATGGGATGCCCATGGCTTGGATGAACAGCACTGCTTACAGTGAATCTGGAATCAAGATGCATAGGGTCCTCTCCTGGAATGCCTTCCCAACCCTTCATCTCCTGGCTAAATCTACTCCCTTCAGGATCCCTTCCCATGGATGTTCTTCTTGCCCTTTCCTCCCTGGCTGGTTAGCAACCTGTCCTCTGGGCTTCCTCAGCCTTCTGGCCTCCCCAACACAGTACAGCTGATCACCCTGTACTGTCCTGATGCTGTCCGCTCACCAGATGGTGAATCCTCTGGGCACTTCTCTTTCTCCCCTGCCTCTAAATCATGCCTGACACTTAGGGGTGCTTTATTTCTTGAGCACATAAAAGAACCTGGCATGGTACATGGCACATTGTGGGCACTCATGGAAGAGAGGAGCAGTCTAGCAGAGTAGAGAGGCAGAGGCTCTGAGATTACACAGAGGCTCTGGTTAGCACTCCAGCTCTTCTAGGTTTTGGAAACTTGGGGAAGTTACTTAACCTTCCTATGCTTCAACTTGCTTATGTAAGATGGGGTTTTTATGAATATTAAATGAAATAATGTGCAGACATTGCTTATCACCATGCTTAACAATATTTAGATGCTATTATTATTATTAACCTAGATGTAAAATCACTTGCCCCACAGTGGGCAATCAACAGTAGATAATATTATAATTAGATAGCGCAGCCAAGTGTAAAGGAATAGCATGGGCTCCGGAGCCAGACTCGCTACTCACTGGCTGTGTCCCTTCACTGAGTCCACTTCCCTCTGTGCACCTCTGCTTTTTCCTCTATCAAATAAATGTTATACCAGCATCTACCTTACAAGCTTGTGGGAACTGCTTTGGAGGCATTTGTTAAATAATAGAATTAAATAACATGTGAATATGGCCAGCCCACAGTGGGACTCAGCAGTGGTGACTACTGTTATTCGCATCTTGTAACAGGATGTTGATTTCTCATGTGGCCATGGCTAAAGCTTAGGATAAGAGACCCCAAAGACCCCGTATTCTAAGTTTTAGAAACTCCCAGCAGATGGGACCAGGCATCAACCTGAAGGACTTATGAGAGAAGTAGTAGTTTGGAAGAGGCCTTACCACCTACCGTCCCTCACTGCCCACCCTGAGACAGTGAAGAAGAGAAGGTCATCAACATCAAGGGCCATGTTCCTAGAGAAGGAACTGGGGGAACGTGTGTGTGTGTGTTGGGGGGTGTTTAAAAGAATCAATGTTAAAGTTTAGGGGTGCCTACAGGAAGGAGCTGGCCGGTAAAGACTGGCAGAGTGCCTACAGGAAGGGGAAGCTGGCATTTCATCCTTGTGGGAGGTCTGCTTATTGAGCCGTGTGTTCCCTGAGCACAGAGGAGAGAACTGAAGGGAGATGGCAGGTGGGTAACAGCCCATCAAGAACTCTCCCCACCAGGTTTGGAGGTGGTCACAGCATCTAGATGAGTGTGGGGGCCACAGCCTTGCAAACCCCCTCCAGAATCTGGGGACAAAAACTTCCATGCATCAGAGGGAAGCTGTGTGACTGCCAGTGGGGTGGGAGGGGCTCCACTGCAAGAGGGGGCAATGTCTCAAGAAATCAGCAGTGCCTGGGGACAGCACAGGAGTGAGTCCCAAGGCAGCAGGCTGTAACGGAGCCACCACCTGTCCTCCCTGAGCTACGGAGTAAGTAGGGCAGCAGCACCCGCCTGCCTTAGGGCACTGAATCCTCGCTCCCTGAAGTCAAAGGCATTTCCATTCTTCTGTCCTCCTCCTTCTTGGCCTAACACACCAGAAGACTTAGACCGGTGTTCTCAACATTGGCTGCACGTTGGAATCGCCTGGGGAGCTTTTATAAGTCCTGATGGCTGGGCCACACCCTCTAGAGACTGCAATTCACTTAGGGTGCAGTCAGGGCTGCTGTGGTAGATTAAAATGGCCATAATACTTTCTTTGCAACTCTTCCTATTAAGATGTAGAGTGTGCTTCCTGCCCCTTCAATCTGGGGTGGTGTTTGTTGCTTGACCAACAGAATGTGGCAAAGGTGACATAGTAAGTTCTGAGTGAGGCCTTGAGAGACCTTGCAGCTTTCATTCTGACCTGCTGAGCACGTTGCTGCCATGTGGACAAGCTGGGGCTAGCTACTGGAGCATGAGAGGCTCCAGTAGCCAGCCCAGCAGTCCCATCTGAGGCCCCAGATAAATTTGAGATACCAGCAGACACCACGTGCGAACCATTGCAGCTGAGCACAGCCCACACAGCTGACCCACAGAATCCTGAGCAAAAAGTAATTGTTGTTCAATCTGTGCCCCAGGTGACTCCAGTGCATTGCAAACCACCACCCTAGAGGGTAAACTGCAGGGGCTGGAGGAAGCCAGAGCTGGTGCCCCTCGATTACAGCAAACTTCTGGGGTCACCGCTCCAGTTCGTGCTCAGAGGAGGGGAGGAGACTAGCTCTGATTGAAGTTTGAACTTGAAGTCTTGATTACCCAAATAACATTCCTTTAACAAGCAGGAGTAGCTGAAAGTGTGTGATCAGATCACAGCACTGCTAAGGGACCTGTTATTTAGGGGGAGGGGAAAAGGGTGACTTTTTATAGCTAGAGGCAGTGACCAGAAAAAATACATGTTTTGTTTTTGTACCCCCGACAAGTACAGGCTCTTCAGTAAACCAGTGACCATTAATTAGTGACCATGGCTTAGCTGCTATATTATTATTATTTTGTGTGGGGCCTATTGTTGTGTATCCTAGGTGTTCAATAAATAATACCTGCTACTAACATCACTATTATTAGTAATTATTGTTATCACATGTGAGCATACCTGATACAGTACCTGGAACATATATGTTAAAGGAAATGTAGCTATTGATATTGTTAGATGTGGAAAATCTACTTGCAAACAGAGGAAGCTGTTAATATAAGCTAAAAGTACTTGGCTCAATCTCAGAGGCAGTACTGAAGGAGGCTATCACCACCACATCACATGGGAAAGGGCCTGGCGCCGGGGCGGCCCGTGGTTGTCCCTCTGCAGCAGCCGGGTCACTGGGAGGCTGATGGAGGCCGCTATACGCCCTTACCTTCCGGATACTTGTAGAGGCTGGTGATGTCCACGTGGGAGTCGCTGCCCACTGCCTTGGTGCTGAGGCACCTCCCGATCTTCTTAGTACTTAGTGTCTGAGGACACACGCTCCCGGCTTCATTCTCATTCCAGAGCCAGGTGATGTAGTCCACGTTGACCTCCGCAAACACAGAAGGACTGTCGTGGGCCAAGTGCGCGTCGCCCTTGCGGATGGCGGTGACCGAAGCCGGGCCGCACTGGAACACACCTGCGCAGGAGGGATGGGCGTGAGCAGCTCCAGGGGAGCAAAAGCGGGGGTCTGGGACCTGCCCCCCTAAGCCTGTACTTTCACTCTCCTCCCTGGGGGTGGCATCCAGAACCTGCCAACCATTGTAAGCGGGGCCCAGGTCCTGCCAGACAAACCAGCTCTCATTCCAGACATGGAAATTCCTCCCACAGAGAGAGGATGGGGCAGGGTGGCCTCCGGTGAGCAGAGAGGAGCCCTCGGAGAGGGAAAGTTCCTGTTGCCAGCTAGGCCCTGGGCCCTGCTCTGTGGCTGAATTTTTTTTTTTTTTTTGCGGGACGCGGGCCTCTCACTGTTGTGGCCTCTCCCGTTGCGGAGCACAGGCTCCGGACGCGCAGGCTCAGCGGCCATGGCTCACGGGCCCAGCCGCTCCGCGGCACGTGGGATCTTCCCGGACCGGGGCACGAGCCCGTGTCCCCTGCATCGGCAGGTGGACTCTCAACCACTGCGCCACCAGGGAAGCCCTGGCTGAATTTTTTGAACCGTTCATCTACTGTAATGATAGAGCACCTAGCATTCATATACCTACAGGCAGACTTTTTTAAATTGCACTTCACTTATTGCACTTTATAGATATTGCATTTTTTACAAATTGAGAGTTTATGGCAACCCTTCCTTAAGTAAGTCTATCTGCCCTGTTTTCCCAATAGCACTTGCTCACTTCATGTCTCTCTGTGTCACATTTTGGTAACTCTTGCAATATTTCAAACGTTTTCATTATTATTGTATTTATTATAGTGATCTGTGATGAGTGATCTTTGATGTTACTAGTACAACATGCTGAAGGCTCAAATGATAGTTAGCATTTAGCAATGAAGTATTTAAAAATTAAGGTATGTAGATTGTTTTTAGACATAATGCTATAGCACGCTTAATAGACTATAGTATAATATAAACATAACTTTTATATGCTCTTTTGGATTAAAAAATTCATGTGACTCACTTTACTGTGATATTTGCTTTATTGAAGTGGTCTGGAACTGAACTGGCACTATCTCCGAGGCCTGCCTGTATGTATAAATATACGTGTGTATATCTATATCTATATATCTATATCTATATATCTAGAACCTGTTGTTCAAGGTCCAGAAATACAACAGCAAATAAGACGGAAGATCCTTGTTCTCGTGCAGCTTACATTCTAACAAAGGAGACAGATAGGGAGACAGGTAAAAGTAAGTAAGCAGATAAATAAAACAATAAAGTAACAATAAATAAACAAATAAATAAAACAATAAAGTAATAATAAATGCTGTGAAGAAAGAGAGGAGCTTTAGTTAGGGAATAACTGCAGGAGATCTACTCTAGGTAAATGACATCTAAGATGAGACTTAAAGTGAAAAGAATTAGCCATAGGAAGAGTGAAGGGAATAGTGTTTCAGACAGAAGGAACAGCATGTGCAAAGGCTCTTGAGACAAGAAAAAACTTAGTGTGTTCAAGGAACAGAAAGTATATCTCTGGGCTACGGCAAGCACGGGGGTAGGTAGGTTTCATATTATGCAGAGTTCTGTAGGCCTTCGTTTAGGCTTTAAGTCTCTTATGTTAAAGATGAGAATATGAGATTAGGAAAAGTGACATCATTTGCACAAGGTCACACAGTAAGGAAGCAGCACAGAGAAACGCTTCTTGGCCTGGGTTGGCGTCTTTACTCTGACCTCCAAACTCTTCTTTGGGAAAATATTGTGAAAAGCATTTGGGGTTGAAAGGGAGAACATGGACAACCTGTATGGCGACAGAGATCCCCAAAACAAAAAGAAGGGTCTGTCTGTTCTGCATAAAGAGAAGAATGCAATTTTTTTTGGAGTTCCTGTATCTACAAGGCTTCCATGAATAACCTTGTCTGAATGTCTGCTTATACATGTGCAAGTTGCCAAGAAAAGCCGACTTTCTAAAGAGCAGGGGAATAGTGAAGAGCACATAGTACAGAAGGAAACACAGCCAGCCTCAGCAGCCCTCTTCTTAAAATGTCCTTCAGCCACGCCCAGGGGAATGAGCCCAGGACTCCTTCCTCCCAAGCTGGTGTCCAGCCTCAGACCATCTCTCTGCCTCTCTTCTCCCCTTTCCTTCTCCTCTTTTTGGTTTTCCAAAAGCCTTGTTTGTAAAGGCAAATATTTGGTCCAGCCATGTGAGGTGGTTAGATAAACAATGGTTTTGCTGTACAATTGAAAGGCAGGACAGGTTTGTAACTTCTCATCCACTCACTAGCTGTGGAGCCTTAGACAAGTTACTTAACCTCTCTGTTTCCTCATCTGCAAAATAGAGATAACAATACTAGCTTGCTTACAAGGTTGTTTGGAGGAATGAATTAGTACACAGGTACACCTTGGAGATATTGTGGATTAGGTTCCAGACCACTACATGTGGATAAAATGTGGATACAGCAATAAAGCAAGTCACACAAACTTTTTTGGTTTCCCAGTGCATATAAAAGTTATGCTTACAGTATGCTGTAATCTATTAAGTATGCAATAACATTACGTCTAATAAAACAATGTACATACTTTAATGAAGCTGTTGGAAAAATGATGCCAATAGACTTGCTTGCCACAAGATTGCCACAAACCTTCAATTTGTAAAAAAATGCAATGTCTGGGGCTTCCCTGGTGGCGCAGTGGTTGAGAGTCCGCCTGCCGATGCAGGGGACGCGGGTTCGTGCCCTGGTCCGGGAGGATCTCACATGCCGCGGAGCGGCTGGGCCCGTGAGCCATGGCCGCTGAGCCTGCGTGTCTGGAGCCTGTGCTCCGCAACGGGAGAGGCCACAACAGTGAAAGGCCCGCGTACCGCAAAAAAAAAAAAAAAAAAAAGAAAGAAATAAAAATGCAATGTCTGTGAAGCACAATAAAAAGAAGAGTAATAAAATGAGGTCAGCCTGCATGTGCAACACAACTGGGTCTGGCATAGACGAGGTGCTCACTGGGCACGGTGTTACTACTTTTTAAACACTATAAAAAATAAGGGGACTTCCCTGGTGATGCATTGATTAAGAATCCACCTGCCAATGCAGGGGACACAGGTTCGAGCCCTGGTGGAGGAAGATCCCATATGCCGTGGAGCAGCTAAGTCCGTGCGCCACAACTATTGAGCCTGCGCTCTACAGCCCGCGAGCCACAACTACTGAGCCCGTGCGCCACAACTACTGAAGCCCGCGCGTCTACAGCCCGTGCTCTGCAAAAAGAGAAGCCACCTCAATGAGAAGCCCGCACACCGCAACGGAGTAGCCCCCGCTCGCCGCAACTAGAGAAAGCCCGCGTGCAGCAACGAAGACCCAACGCAGCCAAAAATAAATAAATAAATAAATAAATAAATAAATAAATAAGAAAAAAAAAGAAAGGAAACCTTGTATGTACCAATATGGAATTGTTTCATGCAGAGAAAAATGAACAGTTTACATTATGCTGTCGATATTAAGTGAGGGGAAGTGGGGGTGGGTGGGGATTGTGCATATGTGTGCCCCTGTAGCTGCAGGGCTTCTCTCTGATGTTGTGTCCAGAAGGAGGAGGGGGAGGCTGGCAATGGAGAGAGGGAGACTTACACTGTAGCCCATTCTGTACCTTTTGAATATTAAAGCACATGAATGTATCTCCTACTTTAAAAAATCAAATCAAAATGAATTTTGTAAAGCTTTGTGCAAAGAGTTTTGCTTGAGCTGAGAAAGGAGCTTGTTTCCCACCTGAGACACAGCTCAGTGCACAGGCAGCTGACAGACAGCAGGAGCGGGATACAGAGGTGACTCTGCAGGGGCGGGACTTGGCCCCACCTGCAAGTCACAGGTGTCTAGGGGAGGGCTCATAGCCCTGCAGAGCGGAGAGCCAGGGGTACAAGGCTGTCAAATCCTGAGCCCACCTCTTGGCTTCTGAGTCATGTGTCCAAAGACCCCTGTATCTCAGAAGAGGAGTCACCCTGCCAGGCACCACCCCCTCTGCTGGGCACCTGTCACCCCTTCCAGAACTGGCTCAGACTCAGTGGAGCTGAGCTCCATCTGGGAGGGCCTCAGGGTGCCCCTGGGAGCCAGCGGCTGAGGACCCACCACATGTTGTCCTCCATCAAGTCCTCCAGTGTCCACCCGAAGGAGTCCATGTACTTGTCCACACTAAGGTTCCTGCCCGTGTCATGTGCCAAGTTAAATTTGGACACAATCCGTGTCGAAATCCCCAAGCACCCAAGGAGTGAAGAGCAGGATGCTTGCAAGATTCCAGGACAGGCCAGGACCCCAGACTCAGGGAGGAGTGGTGTGGCCTCCCCTAGCAGGCCGCCTGCCTCAGGTCTGGCCACAGCCCCCTCCCTATCTTTGCTAGGGCCGACTCTCGTCTCTACTCTGAGAAACACCTCCATCTCCTGTACATTCTCTCAGGGGACTTCTAGAGTCACCACCACCCCCCCCCCATTTGAATAGATGGGCTCTGAGGCTGGCAGGACCTTGGAAGCCGTATAATAACCCTATAATAGCCATAATAGCCTGTAGGGACTGAGGACCCAGGACCACAAGACTCACTCAAGGGCACTCAGTGGGCTTGAGAGGTGGGACTCCTGTAAAATAAAAGACCAAAAGTCACATAAATGAGGGATCTGGTTTCTCTCTTCATTACCCAGACTTCTATTTCCCCATCACTAATAAAGAAAGATTTTTTTTGTTGGGAGAGGAATGCCTATGCAAATATATGGAAACAAATGCAAACTGAGCTGACTAGGGGTTGGGGAACTTCTTTCCCAGGGTACCTGTACACATGACTCCAGCAAAGACCCAGCACTGGCCGTATCTGACTGGCTTGAACCTGCCCTTGAACGACTTGTGCAGAATGGCCACGCTGCCACGCCAGTGCAGTGGGCTGGTGCTGCCACCGTACTTGCCCTGCCACTGGCCTTGTACCATGCCCTGGTCGTTGTTGCTGTTCACCTGGGTAGAGGAGGCCAAAAATCCACCACCAGGCAGGGCTTCCCTCTTCAGGAACATTGCCATCGTAAAATCATCTCCAACTTTGGGCCACCCATTTATTTGGGGCCACTGCTTGTTTTTAAATTGTCTGAAAATTGGGGCCATCTGCTGTTTTAAAATACCTACTTTTTGGTACCATTTATCATTTTCAGTTACCTTCCATTGGGATGCTCTATTGCTGAAAATCGTATTCAGTTTTAGAGCATTTCCTGTTTTAAGTAATCTGTTTTTTTGGGACTGTTGGTGGTAATGATAGTTATAGAGATGCTTAACATTCATTAAATGTTTACCGTGTGCCAGACACTATTCTAAGGGTTTAGCACACATTATATTAATCTATGTTAGTCTATGATGTAGGTTCTATTACTTCCTTTTTTTTTCAGATGAGGAAACTGAGATTCATAGAGGTTAGGGCACTTGCTCAAATCGCACAGCAAGTTAGCAAAAGGGGTTCAGGAGTTCAGGACTTTGACTTGGGAGCCTGTACCGCTATCCTACAGGGTTGTACCACTCTACTGTTCGGGACTGGTCACTGGTTTTGATTCTCTGTGCTCCAACATGTCTCTGAAGTCTTGAGGAATTGAGAGTATCAAATATGAGAAAAACAGCTTTGCCCATTTTTGGAATCACAGTTACCCACCCACTGATCTTAACACCTACTTGCTATAGAGAGAGCTAGTAGGCCCTCTGGCTACCTTCCAAGGAGGAAGCACTGGCATGTAATAGATTAAAGATGGTACTCCTCTCACAGCGAGGTGGTTCTGTGTACCCTTTCCCTGAATCTGGGTTGGCCTGTGACTACTTTGATTAATGACACGGTGGAAGTGATGTTGTGCCTGTTTCCAGGCCCAGGCTTTATGAGACTGGCAGCTTCCACTTAATTTTAGAATAATCGCTTGGGGAGAAGCCAGCTGCCTTATCTGATTACCCTGAGACTGCCATGCTTTGAGGAAGCCCAACCTAGCCATGTGGAAAGGCTGCATGGAGACACAGAGCAATGACTGGCCAGACCCAGCTCTTCCAACCATCCCAGCCCAGGGGCCAGACATGAGAGTGAGCAAGCCACCTGGGCATTCCAGTTCCAGCAGACACAGCATGGAAGAGAACCAAGGAAACATTGACTGTTGGAACAAATGCCCTAGATATATGGTCCCGTCAAACCATCACAGACATCTGCAGCCATTCAGACACACCCAGCTGAAGGAGCTTGGAACAGAGGTGTTCTGTCCTCACGTTGCCCTGACCAAGTCCCTGATTTGCAAAGTTGTCAACATAGTAAATGGCTGTTTTATACCACTGAGTTTTGGGGTGATTTGTTATGCAGCAGTAGAGAATTAAAACAAGAGGTGATGGGAAAAATCTTAGGGTGTGGCCCTGGAGTTGGCCCGGGGACCCACGAGGGAGTGAGCATGCAGGGATAGCTGGGCTCCTTACCATGGCGCTGATGGCTCCAGTGACGTAGATGGGGTCGTAGTGGTGGGACGCTTTGGTGGTGGCTGGGTCATCTTGGTGACTAGGGCTTCGGTCCAGGATGCAGAAGCAGATGTCCAGGATGTCCTCCTCAAACTGTCCCCAGAGAGGCTGCTCTTAGAGGCCAGAGCCACACCTGCACTTCAGACCCTCTCACAACCCTCCCCTAGTCAGTCACTGTATTGTGCAGGGAGTTTGCCTACCCCACTGCCCACCCGTCCACCCCCTCCAGGGACACAACAGAGCACACCCAAGTCTCAAAAACCCTCTTTCAAAGAGTCACTGGGAACCAGAAGCTCAGCCTTAATCACCTCCCTTCCCTGTTCAGTAGGCCCATGGCTCCCCACGAACCACAGTAAAGTTCATGATAAACTGGGACTCTGGAGCCACATCGATCCCACTGGTTTACATAATGTTTTCAAATGACTTAGTTGACAACATTTAAAAACTGGGGGATTTTCACATACAAATTAAGATTTCTGGTCTTTGAAAATTGGGAAGGTCTGGGAACCCTGGGCTCACTTTCCTATGTGGCAATAAGAAGTGGATGCTGGGTTTCCCTGGTGGTGCAGTGATTGAGAGTCCGCCTGCCGATGCAGGGGACACGGGTTTGTGCCCTGGTCCGGGAAGATCCCAGATGCCGCGGAGCGGCTGGGCCTGTGAGCCATGGCCACTGAGCCTGCTCATCCGGAGCCTGTGCTCCGCAGCGGGAGAGGCCACAGCAGTGCGAGGCCCGCATACCACACACACACACACACAAAACAAACAAAAAAAACGAAGTGGATGCTGAGATGGGGTTACCCTTAGATGGACCTTAAACTCTCTGGTATATCATCCCTGCCCAGCCCCTGAGCCCCAGATGCTTTCAAACCCCATCTCCTCAGTCTGACAGTCAAGGCTCTCCACTTGCCCGGAGCCCGGGCAGACAGAGCTCCTCTACAGAACCTCCGCTACTCTCTGGCTCCCCTCCTCCACTGCTCTGTCTGCTCTTCCCTCTGCCTGTCCAGATCCTGCCTGACTTTGGGGGCTCCACCCCAATATCATGAAGCCTTCTGCAATCCCTGAGATGGAGTTTCCCTTCATGACCTTCTGAACTCCCTCTGCTCCCATCTCTACCTTTCCAACTGCCTCCGCCCCCTCCCACAACATCTCACCTTGTATTGTAGCTACTTATCTAAGTCAGGGGCTCTCAAAATGTGGTTCCAGGCCAGCGACGGCAGCAGCACCTGGTAACTTGCTAGAAATACAGACTCTCAGGCCCCACCTCAGACCTAGTGAATCAGCAACTTGGGGAGTTGTGGCCCAGCCACCTGTGTGTTTTAACGAGCCCTCGGTGGCCTTCTGGTGCACACTCAAGATTGAGAGCCCCTGATCTAAGCTATTTTTTTGTACCCAATGTACCACCCCTTCCCAAGGACCCAGCACAACTAGTAGTAGAGACTGGAGAAGTGGACTTGGTCTAAGAGTCAGCCCAGCTTGTCCCTCCTGGGAAGAAGAGGGCAGACATAATGGCTCCTGCACTGACTTTTCCCATCTCCCCAGCCCCCCTTCTGTCTCTTATGACTCTCAGTCCCCCTTCTGGCCTGGGTCCCTGGAGACCTTCCTGAAGTTCCAGCCTTAGGCTCAGATGTGCTTCTCCACTCCTTGGAAGATGATCCCGCTGTCATTGAGCATGTATGTACTCCTGTCTCTCTTCCTCTGTGGCCAGAAACACATCATCCTCTGAAAGGCAGTGGTTGGGTCTGGCGTGGGCAGGGAGTCTGGCCTCACTGGCCTGGGGAAAGGGCTACAGCAGGGCTCAGCTGCAGGATGGCGCCTAGAGGCTGCTGGGGCAGGAGAGGTCAAGAGGGGCTTGCTGGTTCCCAGGCTGCCTCCCGGCCAAGCCCTACTCTACCTGGCCGGTCTTTCCCCAGGCAGGGACCACCCCCAACCCAGCCCCAGATGGAAGGAATTTAGAAGTCCTGATGCTTTCGAGTGACCTGATTTAATGACAATGGCAGGTTCATATTTCTTAAACATTAATAAGAATACTGATCCAGGCTACTGCTTACTGACTTACCCCTTAATAAGAATACTTACCCCAGTACTCCTTAAGATGTGCCTTGCATATTACAAACATTAGTTCTATGGTTTCTCACCATAACACTAAGAGGTAGGCACTGTTATTCCCATATTACAGGTGAGGAAACTGAGACTCAGAGGGAAGAAACTTAGCAAAGCTGGGACTAAACCAAGGCTGTCTGGTGGCTGAAACCTGGCTCTTACCCAATCCTAGGCCTCTCCTGCCATTAGGTCCCCTCCTTGCCCACTGGCCTCCATACACCAGAACCCACTAATACCTGCCCCTCTGTCGCGGCAGGTTTGGAACATCTGCTACCAGCTTCCTCTGTCCTGTGCCTGTCTCCTCCTGGGCCCACTCTTGCCAAGCTCTTGGCATTCATCTCCCTGTCCCTAACTTGCCTCCCAGGACTTCCTGAAGGACAGCTTCCAGGAAAACCTCAGCCTTGGACTCAGGAGCCCGTATCTGGGCACCATGGGTTGAAAAGCAGAACAAACTCGCCCAGCTTCCTGTTACTGTGTTTGCAGTGAGAGGAAACCTTGGTGCTCAGCTGGTAGCAGGCAATGACAGCATCTGGAGGGTTGGTGAGGCTGATGGTCATGGTG
Organism: Aethalodelphis obliquidens; assembly: GCF_003676395.1. NCBI lineage: Eukaryota > Metazoa > Chordata > Mammalia > Artiodactyla > Delphinidae > Aethalodelphis > Aethalodelphis obliquidens. The sequence goes on along the minus strand of NW_020837986.1, from coordinate 15,603,062 downwards.
TTCTCCATATGAGCCTCCTTCACTGCCATCCAGGCATTGCTCTCCTCCAGCTCCGATGTCTGGAACACAGCTTTGGTGCGGAGGGCTTCAGAAGCCTGGGGTCCTGGCAGAGAGGAGAGGGAATCAGGAGACCCAGCCACCCACAGGAAGCTCATCTCTGGAGAAAGGGAAAAGCTACAGACCTGGAAGACCAACCTTCAGGCCCTGAGCTGCTGGGACACTGCTGTGGGGAAGGGCCTGACCAAGATGCAAGAGGGCCAGCTGTAGGGAGGGGTCCACTTTAGCTGTTCTGACTTCCACCCACTTCCTGGATCAAGGAGGAAGTGAAAGCACTCTTTGAAACCAAAGTGTGCCTTCTGTCTGATCAGCAAAGGAAAGCATGGACTCCAAAAATGCCTGATGAACTTCCATACCCTTCCAGAGCTCTGGATTTCTTGGTGTGCCTAGGATTCCAGAGTTGTCATCTCATTTGTCCCACTGCCTGCTGGGGACCTTCCAACCATCCAACCTTCCAACCATCCCCAGAAAGCTGTCATCAAAAGCCTCCAGGAGCCTGAACAAAGATGGCAGAGTAGAAAGACGTGCTCTCACTGCCTCTAGTGAGAACACCAGAATCACAGCTAGCGGCTGGACAATTATCGACAGGAAGACACTGGAAGTCACCAAAAAAGATACCCCACAAACAAAGACAAATGAGAAGTCATAATTTGACGGTAGGAGGGGCACAATCACAACAAAATCTAAGACCATAACTGCTGGGTGGGTGACTCACAGACTGGAGAACACTTATACCACAGAAGTCCACCCACTGGAGTGAAGGTTCTGAGCCCCATGTCAGGCTTACTAACCTGGGGTCTGAAAACAGAAGGAGGAATTCCTAGAGAATCAGACTTTGAAGGGTAGCAGGATTCGACTGCAGGACTTCGACAGGACTGCGTGAAACAGAGACTCCACTCTTGGAGGGAACACACAAAATAGTGTGTGCATCAGGATCCAGGGGAAGGCCAGTGAACCCAGGGGAGACCGAACCAGACCTACCGGCTAGTGTTGGAGGGTCTCCTGCAGAGGCAGGGGATGGCTGTGGCTCACCGTGAGGACAAGGACACTGGCAACAGAAATTCTGGGAAGTACTCCTTGGCATGAGCCCTCCCAGAGGCTGCCATTAGCCCCATCAAAGAACCCAGGGAGGCTCCAGTGTTGGGTTGCCTCAGGCCAAACAACCAACAAGAGGGAACATCAGCAGTCAAGCGGATTAAAGTTTTACTGAGCTCTGCCCACCAGAGCAACAGTCAGCTCCACCCACCACCAGTCCCTCCCATCAGGAGACCTGCACAAGTCTCTTAGGTAGCCTCATCTACCAGACAACAGACAGCAGAAGCAAGAAGAACTACAATCCTGCAGCCTGTGGAACAAAAACCACATTCACAGAAATATAGACAAGATGAAAAGGCAGAGGGCTATGTACCAGATGAAGTAACAAGATAAAACCCCAGAAAAACAACTCAATGAGATAGAGATAGGCAAACTTCCAGAAAAAGAATTCAGAATAATGATAGTGAAGATGAAACAGGACCTTGGAAAAACAATGGAGGCAAAGATGGAGAAGATGCAATAAATGTTTAACAAAGACCTAGAAGAATTAAAGAACAAACAGAGATGAACAATACAGTAACTGAAATGAAAACTACACTAGAAGGAATCAATAGCAGAAAAACTGAGGCAGAAGAACGGACAAGTGACCTGGAAGACAGAATGGAGGAATTCACGGCTGCAGAACAGAATAAAGAAAAAAGAATGAAAAGAAATGAAGACAGCCTAAGAGACCTCTTGAAAAGCATTAAATGCAACAACGTTCGCATTATAGGGGTCCCAGAAGGAGAAGGGAGAGAGAAAGGAGGCGAGAAAATATTTGAAGAGATTATAGTCGAAAATTTCACTAACATGGGAAAGGAAATAGCCACTCAAGTCCAGGAAATGCAGCAAGTCCCAACAGGATAAACCCAAGGAGAAACACGCCGAGACACATAGTAATCAAATTGGCAAAAATTAAAGACAAAGAAAAATTATTGAAAGCAGCAAGGGAAAAATGACAAATAACATGCAAGGGAACTCTCATAAGGTTAACAGCTGATTTCTCAGCAGAAACTCTACAAGCCAGAAGGGAGTGGCAGGTTTACCTAAAGTGATGAAAGGGAAGAACCTACAACCAAGATTACTCTACCCAGCAAGGAACTCATTCAGATTTGATGGAGAAATCAAAAGCTTTACAGACAAGCAAAATCTAAGAGAATTCAGCACCACCAAACCAGCTCTACAACAAATGCTAAAGGATCTTCTCTAAGTGGGAAACACAAGAGAAGAAAAGGACCTACAGAAACAAACCCAAAACAATTAAGAAAATGGTCATAGGAACATACATATTGATGGATTAAATGCTCCAACCAAAACACAGTCTTGCTGAATGGACACAAAAACAAGACCCATATATATGCTGTCTACAAGAGACCCACTTCAGATCTAGGGACACATATAGATCGAAAGAGAAGGGATGGAAGAAGATATTCCATGCAAATGGAAATCAAAAGAAAGCTGAAGTAGCAACACTCATATCAGATAAAATAGACGTTAAAATTAAAAATGTTACAAGAAGCAAGGAAGGACACTACATAATGATCAAGGGGTCAATCGAAGAAGAAGCTATGACAATTATAAATATATATGCACCCAACATAAGAGCACATCAATACATAAGGCAACTGCTAACAGCTATAAAAGAGGAAATTGACAGTAACCCAATAATAGGGGGGGACATTAACATCTCACTTACACCAATGGACAGATTATCCAAAATAAAAAAGGAAACAGAAGCTTTAAATGACACAATAGACCAGATAGATTTAATTGATATTTATAGGACATTCCATCCAAAAACAACAGATTACACTTTCTTCTCAAGTGTGCATGGAACATTCTCCAGGATAGATCATACCTTGGGTCACAAATCAAGCCTCAGTAAATTTAAGAAAATTGAAATCATATCAAGCATCTTTTCTGACCACAACGCTATGAGATTAGAAATAAATTACAGGAAAAAAAAAAAACGTAGAAAACACTAACACACAGAAGTTAAACAATATGTTACTAAATAACCAAGAGATCACTGAAGAAGTCAAAAAGGAAATCAAAAAATGCCTACAGACAAATGACAATGAAAACACAATGATCCAAAACCTATGGGATGCAGCAAAAGCAGTTCTAAGAGGGAAGTTTATAGCTATACAAGCCTACCTCAAGAAACAAGAAATATCTCAAATAAACAATCTAACCTTACACCTAAAGGAACTAGAGAAATAAGAACAAATGAAACCCAAAGTTAGCAGAAGGATAGAAATCATAAAGATCAGAGCAGAAATAAATGAAATAGAAACAAAGAAAACAATAGCAAAGATCAATAAAACTAAAAGCTGGTTCTTTGAGAAGATAAAGAAAATGGATAAACCATTAGCCAGACTCATCAGGAAAAAGAGGACACAAATCAATAAGATTAGAAATGAAAAAGGAGAAGTTACAACAGACGCCACAGAAATACAAAGCATCCTAAGAGAGTACTACAAGTAACTGTATGTCAATAAAATGGACAACCTGGAAGAAATGGACAAATTCTTAGAAAGGTATAACCTTCCAAGACTGAACCAGGAAGAAATAAAAAATATGAACAGACCAATCACAAGTAAGGAAATTGAAACTGTGATTAAAAAACTTCCAACAAAAAAAAAGTCCAGGACCAGATGGCTTCACAGGTGAATTCTATCAAACATTTCGAGAAGAGCTAACAGCCAACCTTCTCAAACTCTTCCAAAAAACTGCAGAGGAAGGAACACTCCCAAACTCATTCTATGAGGCCAGCATCACCCTGATACCAAAACCAGAAAAAGATACTACAACAAAAAGAAAATTACAGACCAAAATCACTGATGTATATAGATGCAAAAACCCTCAAAAAAATACTAGCAAACAGAATCCAACAACCCATTAAAAGGATCATACAGCATGATCAAGTGGGATTTATCCCAGGGAGGCAAGGATTCTTCAATATACGCAAATGAATCAATGTGATACACCATATTAACAAATTGAAGAATAAAAACCATATGATCATCTCAATAGAAGCAGAAAAAGCTTTTGACAAATTTCAACACCCATTTATGATAAAAACTCTCCAGAAAGTGGGCATAGAGGGAACCTACCTCAACATAATAAAGGGCATATACGACAAACCCACAGCAAACATCGTTCTCAATGGTGAAAAACTGAAAGCATTTCCTCTAAGATCAGGAAAAAAGGCAAGGATGTCCACTCTCACCACTATTTTTCAACATAGTTTTGGAAGTCCTAGCCACAGCAATCAGAGAAGAAAAAGAAATAAAAGGAATACAAATTGGAAAAGAAGAAGTAAAACTGTCACTCTTTGCAGATGACATGATACTATACATAGACAATCCTAAAGATCCCACCAGAAAACTACTGGAGCTAATCAATGAATTTGGTAAAGTTTCAGGGTACAAAATTAATGCACAAAAATCTCTTGCATTCCTATACACTAATGATGAAATATCTTTTTTTAACATCTTTATTGGAGTATAATTTCTTTACAATGGTGTCTTAGTTTCTGCCCCATAACAAAATGAATCAGTTATACATATACATATGTTCCCATATCTCTTCCCTCTTGCGTCTGCCTCCCTCTCACCCTCCCTATCCCACCCCTCCAGGTGGTCACAAAGCACTGAGCTGATATCCCTGTGCTATGCGGCTGCTTCCAATTAGCTATCTACCTTACGTTTCTTAGTGTATATATGTCCATGCCTCTCTCTCGCCCTGTCACAGCTCACCCTTCCCCCTCCCCATATCCTCAAGTCCGTTCTCTAGTAGGTCTGTGTCTTTTTTCCTGTCTTACCCCTAGGTTCTTCATGACATTTTTTCCCCTTAAATTCCATATATATGTGTTAGCATATGGTATTTGTCTTTTTCTTTCTGACTTACTTCACTCTGTATGACAGACTCTAGGTCTATCCACCTCATTACAAATAGCTCAATTTCGTTTCTTTTTATGGCTGAGTAATATTCCATTGTATATATGTGCCAATTTTCTTTATCCATTCATCCGATGATGGGCACTTAGGTTGTTTCCATTGCCGGGCTATTGTAAATAGAGCTGCAATGAACATTTTGGTACATGACTCTTTTTGAATTATGGTTTTCTCAGGGTATATGCCCAGTAGTGGGATTGTTGGGTCATATGGTAGTTCTATTTGTAGTTTTTTAAGGAACCTCCATACTGTTCTCCATGGTGGCAGAACCAATTCACATTCCCACCAGCAGTGCAAGAGTGTTCCCTTTTCTCCACACCCTCTCCAGGATTTATTGTTTCTAGATTTTTTGATGATGGCCATTCTGACTGGTGTGAGGTGATATCTCATTGTAGTCTTGATTTGCATTTCTCTAATGATTAATGATGTTGAGCATTCTTTCATGTGTTTGTTGGCAGTCTGTATATCTTCTTTGGAGAAATGTCTATTTAGGTCTTCTGCCCATTTTTGGATTGGGTTGTTTGTTTTTTTGTTATTGAGCTGCATGAGCTGCTTGTAAATTTTGGAGATTAATCCTTTGTCAGTTGTTTCATTTGCAAATATTTTCTCCCATTCTGAGGGTTGTCTTTTGGTCTTATTTATGGTTTCCTTTGCTGTGCAAAAGATTTGAAGTTCCATTAGGTCCCATTTGTTTATTTTTGTTTTTATTGCCATTACTCTAGGAGGTGGGTCAGAAAGGCTCTTGCTGTGATTTATGTCATAGAGTGTTCTGCCTATGTTTTCCTCTAAGAGTTTGATAGTTTCTGGCCTTACATTTAGGTCTTTAATCTATTTTGAGCTTATTTTTGTGTATGGTGTTAGGGAGTGATCTAATCTCATACTTTTACATGTACCTGTCCAGTTTTCCCAGCACCACTTATTGAAGAGGCTGTCCTTTCTCCACTGTACATTCCTGCCTCCTTTATCAAAGATAAGGTGTCCATATGTGCGTGGGTTTATCTCTGGGCTTTCTATCCTGTTCCATTGATCTATATTTCTGTTTTTGTGCCAGTACCATACTGTCTTGATTACTGTAGCTTTGTAGTATAGTCTGAAATCAGGGAGCCTGATTCCTCCAGCTCCTTTTTTCGTTCTCAAGATTGCTTTGGCTATTCGGGGTCTTTTGTGTTTCCATACATATTGCAAAATTTTTTGTTCTAGTTCTGTGAAAAATGCCAGTGGTAGTTTGATAGGGATTGCATTGAATATATAGATTGCTTTGGGTAGTAGAGTCATTTTCACAATGTTGATTCTTCCAATCCAAGAACATGGTATACCTCTTCATCTATTTGTATCATCTTTAATTTCTTTCATCAGTGTCTTATAATTTTCTGCATACAGGTCTTTTGTCTCCTTAGGTAGGTTTATTCCTAGATATTTTATTCTTTTTGTTGCAATGGTAAATGGGAGTGTTTTCTTGATTTCACTTTCAAATTTTTCATCATTAGTATATAAGAATGCCAGAGATTTCTGTGCATTAATTTTGTATCCTGCTATTTTACCAAATTCATTGATTAGCTCTAGTAGTTTTCTGGTAGCATCTTTAGGATTCTCTATGTATAGGATCATGTCATCTGCAAACAGTGACAGCTTTACTTCTTCTTTTCCGATTTGGATTCCTTTTCTTCTCTGATTGCTGTGGTTAAAACTTCCAAAACTATGTTGAATAAGAGTGGTGAGAGTGGGCAACCTTGTCTTGTTCCTGATCTTAGTGGAAATGCTTTCAGTTTTTCACCATTGAGGATGATGTTGGCTGTGGGCTTGTCATATATGGCCTTTATTATGTTGAGGAAAGTTCCCTCTATGCCTACTTTCTTCAGGGTTTTTATCATAAATCGGTGTTGAATTTTGTCAAAAGCTTTCTCTGCATCTATTGAGATGATCATATGGTTTTTCTCCTTCAATTTGTTAATATGGTTTATCACATTGATAGATTTGCGTATATTGAAGAATCCTTGCATTCCTGGAGTAAACCCCACTTGATCATGTTGTATGATCCTTTTAATGGGCTGTTGGATTCTGTTTGCTAGTATTTTGTTGAGGATTTTTGCATCTATGTTCATGAGTGATATTGGCCTGTAGTTTTCTTTGTGACATCCTTGTCTGGTTTTGGTATCAAGGTGATGTGGCCTCGTAGAAGGAATTTGGGAGTGTTCCTCCCTCTGCTATATTTTGGAAGAGTTTGAGAAGGATAGGTGTTATCTCTTCTCTAAATGTTTGAAAGAATTCACCTGTGAAACCATCTGGTCCTGGGCTTTTGTTTGTTGGAAGATTTTTAATCACAGTTTCAATTTCAGTGCTTGTGTTTGGTCTGTTCATATTTTCTATTTCTTCCTGATTCAGTCTTGGCAGGTTGTGCATTTCTAAGAATTTGTCCATTTCTTCCAGATTGTCCATTTTATTGGCATAGAGTTGCTTGTAGTAATCTCTCATGATCTTTTTTATTTCTGCCGTGTCAGTTGTTACTTCTCCTTTTTCATTGCTAATTCTATTGATTTGAGTCTTCTCCCTTTTTTTCTTGATGAGTCTGGCTAATGGTTTATCTATTTTGTTTATCTTCTCAAAGAACCAGCTTTTAGTTTTATTGATCTTTGCTATTGTTTACTTCATTTCTTTTTCATTTATTTCTGATCTGATTTTTATGATTTCTTTCCTTCTGCTAGCCCTGGGTTTTTTTTGTTCTTCTTTCTCTAATTGCTTGAGGTGCAATGTTAGGTTGTTTATTCGAGATGCTTCCTGCTTCTTAAGGTGGGCTTGTATTGCTATAAACTTCCCCCTTAGAACTGCTTTTGCTGCATCCCATAGGTTTTGGGTCGTTGTGTGTCCATTGTCATTTGTTTCTAGGTATTTTTTTATTTCCTCTTTGATTTCTAAAGTGATCACTTCGTTATAAGTAGTGTATTGTTTAGCCTCCATGTGTTTGTATTTTTTACAGATCTGTTCCTGTAGTTGATATCTAGTCTCATGGCGTTGTGGTCGGAAAAGATACTTGATACAATTTCGATTTTCTTAAATTTACCAAGGCTTGATTTGTGACCCAAGATATGATCTATCCTGGAGAATGTTCCATGAGCACTTGAGAAAAATGTGTATTCTGTTGTTTTTGGATGGAGTGTCCTATAAGTATCAATTAAGTCCATCTTGTTTAATGTATCATTTAAAGCTTGTGTTTCCTTATTTATTTTCATTTTGGATGATCTGTCCATGGGTGAAAGTGGGGTGTTAAAGTCCCCTACTATGAATGTGTTACTGTCAATTTCCCCTTTTATGGCTGTTAGTATTTGCCTTATTATTGAGGTGCTGCTATGTTGGGTGCAAAAATATTTACAATTGTTATATCTTCTTCTTGGATCGATCCCTTGATCATTATGTAGTGTCCTTCTTTGTCTCTTCTAATAATCCTTATTTTAAAGTCTATTTTGTCTGATATGAGAATTGCTACTCCAGCTTTCTTTTGGTTTCCATTTGCATGGAATATCTTTTTCCATCCTCTTACTTTCAGTCTGTATGTGTCTCTAGGTCTGAAGTGGGTCTCTTGTAGACAGCATATATAAGGGTCTTGTTTTTGTATCCATTCAGCCAGTCTGTGTCTTTTGGTGGGAGCCTTTAGTCCATTTACATTTAAGGTAATTATCAATATGTATGTTCCTATTCCCATTTTCTAAATTTTTTTGGGTTCGTTATTATAGGTCTTTTCCTTCTCTTGTGTTTCTTGTCTAGAGAAGTTCCTTTAGCATTTGTTGTAAAGCTGGTTTGGTGGTGCTGAACTCTCTCAGCTTTTGCTTGTCTGTAAAGGTTTTAATTTCGCCATCAAATCTGAATGAGATCCTTGCTGGGTAGAGTAATGTTTGTTGCAGGTTTTTCTCCTTCATCACTTTCAGTATGTCCTGCCACTCCCTTCTGGCTTGTAGGGTTTCTGCTGAGAGATCAGCTGTTAACCTTATGGGGATTCCCCTGTGTGTAATTTGTTGTTTTTCCCTTGCAGCTTTTAATATGCTTTCTTTGTATTTAATTTTTGACAGTTTGATTAATATGTGTCTTGGCGTATTTCTCCTTGGATTTATCCTGTATGGGACTCTCTGTGCATCCTGGACTTGATTAACTATTTCCTTTCCCATATTAGGGAAGTTTTCAACTATAATCTCTTCAAATATTTTCTCAGTCCCTTTCTTTTTCTCTTCTTCTTCTGGAACCCCTATAATTCGAATGTTGGTGCATTTAATGTTGTCCCAGAGGTCTCTGAGACTGTCCTCAGTTCTTTTCATTCTTTTTTCTTTATTCTGCTCTGCAGTAGTTATTTCCACTATTTTATCTTCCAGGTCACTTATCCGTTCTTCTGCCTCAGTTATTCTGCTATTGATCCCATCTAGAGTACTTTTAATTTCATTTGTTGTGTTGTTCTTTGTTGCTTGTTTCATCTTTATTTCTTCTAGGTCCTTGTTAACTGTTTTTTCATTTTGTCCATTCTATTTCCAAGATTTTTGATCATCCTTACTATCATTATTCTGAATTCTTTTTCAGGTAGACTGCCTATTTCCTCTTCATTTGTTAGGTCTGGTGCATTTTTATCTTGCTCCTTTAACTGCTGTGTGTTTTTCTGTCTTCTCATTTTGCTTATCTTACTGTTTTTGGGGTCTCCTTTTTGCAGGCTGCAGGTTCGTAGTTCCCGCTGTTTTTGATGTCTGTCTCCAGTGGCTAAGGTTGGTTCAGTGGGTTGTGTAGGCTTCCTGGTGGAGGGGACTAGTGCCTGTGTTGTGGTGGATGAGGCTGGATCTTGTCTCTCTAGTGGGCAGGTTCACATCTTGTGGTGTGTTTTGCGGTGTCTGTGGCCTTATTATGATTTTAGGCAGCCTCTCTGCTAATGGGTGGGGTTGTGTTCCTGTTTTGCTAGTTTGGCATAGGTTGTCCAGCACTGTAGCTTGCTGGTCGTTGAGTGAAGCTGGGTGCTGGTGTTAAGATGGAGGTCCCTGGGAGATTTTCGCCGTTTGATATTATGTGGATCTGGGAGGTCTCTTGTGGACCAGTGTCCTGAAGTTGGCTGTC